>NC_143258.1:73859511-74159511 GCF_984573655.1 Nuphar pumila | reverse complement strand
AGTTCTAAGTTAGATTCAACTTTCAAAAATCATTTATTCACTCCATTATCACATTTATTTCAGAATCACTTGGGAAATCTCAAATTTCCAAAAGCGTTTTCTCAAAAGCATACATTTCTGCATTTTCATTGCACAAGCATGATTCTCTGTGCATCCTTAGACTTAGAATAGATTCTTAGATAATATTTAGGCAAAGCAAAAAGGCATAAATTCGATCCTTGGTTCGATTACCGCTGGTAAAGGCGCCAGGAACGGTCGAACCTCGTACCGACGAGCGAATCCCGTCTCTCCATTTTTCCTGCAAATTTTCAAAATGGAGGCGAGTAATTTTTCTAAATATTTTCAAAATTAATGTCAAGTGAGACCTTCACAAAAGAGTTCCTCTTTCTCTTCTTTTCTTTTCTCTTCTCTCTTCTTTTTCTTTCTTTTATTTTCCCTTCAAAAAGGGAAATAGAAGCTAGAAAGGCAAAGAAAAGGAAACACAAGAGGAAAATTTTTGCGATGATCACAGTTTTGGCGACCGTGATGGGACCCGTTTCCGTCCGGTCGAATTTGTTCCTTTTGCTTTGCTTTGATATTGTCTAAGTATTTATTCTTCAAATGTCAGCTTCATTTCCATGCAAACCTTAGGACCCTAGATTATGTCCTAAAGCTGACATAATGCATATAGGATCTAAGTATGGTTTGGTAGGACCATATTGAGGAGAATTTTTTCATGCTCACTTAGACTTAGGTCTGAACTACAACTCTCCTCAATTTTACGGATTGAATACAAACAATGTATGCAAGTGTATGCTTCTCTTCATTTAAATTCTATCTCTTTTAGGATTTGCATTAGAGCTTTCTGGTTTTATTGCATGTTGAATATATTTTCGAAAACATCCCTACCTATATTATCTCGGTCTTCACGTTGCTGGGCTGTCTCACTGAACCATAGTTCGGGAGAGAGCCTCACAACTGGACCACCTATTTGGGTTAGCGCCCCCTACCACGTACCTAAGGGCCATAGTCTGAGGTATATCAGTAGGTGCTCAAGGATGTTGGGAAGCCATTACCTTAGAACCGGAGAAATATTTTTATGCCACGTACTTCGAGCTTCGGCTTGAGTATATCGACATACTTTGATTGAAATCAGATGATCTAAATCTTAGAGTTAGGATTAAGGTCCTATCAGCCATTTCAAATATTGCATTTAGAGTCAGCTTTAGGGAGTGTTGTTTGTACATCTGTGATTGTGTGATATTTTATATTTTTTTTTCTTATATTTTCCAAAACCCTGGGTATATATTATTCAATTTTTTTTTTTTTTAAACCCAGGTGTATTTTTCTTTTCTTCTTTTGATTTCTTCAAATTCTTTTGATCCTGCCTGCAATTCTTCAAATTTTAAATCTTTACCATCTATTCTCAATTTTTTTCCCCTCCTATCTTTCTAATGTATCTTCTGAATCTATTTTCTTGTTTATCTTTTTCATAAATGAAATCTCTTTCCATCAAGAGATACCCTTTTCAAAGTAACATTTTTTTCTTCATATTTTAGTTGTTTATTCCTCCCCAAGGAGTAACAACGCAAATGTCATGAATTCTATGATGACTCAATCCCTACTAATGGGATATCATTTTTCAACCTACTTAACCTGATTCCTTCTCTTGTTAAAAACTTCTCCCAAAAATTTCTTTAGTCTAAAAACCTCCACTTTTCTTTGCAAAAAGCATTGGTATTAAAAAATGGTTCAGACGAGGACAGGAAAGGATACTTTTTAGCAATACAGTGATAGTTAAATAGAAGGAATGAACTCTCCTAGGTCATCCAGAGGACAGAGCCAGGACAAAGGAGTTGATGTTGATCCAGTTATCTACGGTTTGTTCCAGAAGATGATGGCCAAGATGGTGTCAGAGCAGGCTGAGGTTAGTCTGAAAAGGGTAGATCCTAAGAGCAAACTGAAAAAGAATGCTATGAAAAGGTACGTCAGGATCATAAAAAAGAAGATACAGCTAGATAGTACTTCTGAAGGGGCAGAATTAGAGGAAGGAGAATCAAAAGAAGAAGAACAGTCCGTGTTCAGCCAGAATCCTGCGCGGCAGTTTGTAATAATAGCCGCTGAAGAGCCCGAATCTGTCAACATGCCCAAGTCTGGGATTCGAGCAGAGGACTCGATGCGCGAGCAACTAAAGGAGATGACTCGAGCAATCAAGGACATTCAAGCCAAGAGTAAGGGCAAGCAAACCTACACTGGCGAGGATTTCTACGATGGCCTAGATAGGGATGATAACTTGGAGAATCTTCCTCGCAAATTCCTCAAGTTTGATGGAACTGGCAATCCTAACGCTCATCTAGCCACCTTTTATGCAGAATGTTGTCATTTTAGAAAGGACAACAGAGCTCTGTTCATCTGCTTTGCCCGCAGTCTGGAGGGTATAGCGGCCAGGTGGTATGCCGACCTCATCAATCCCATCGAACTGCGAGAGTTCGATAAGGTGGTAAATTTGTTCATCGAGCACTTCTTATTCAACACTGAGGCTTCACCTACGCTCAATCACCTTTACAACCTGAAGCAGAATGAAAATGAAAAGGCTGGAGAATTCATCCACAGGTGGAGAAGCACCTGTAACAAGATTAAGGTTCCCATTCCCGAAGAACATGCACTGCAGATGATCCTCAATAATTTTCTCAACCTCTGAGGAGCCTCATCGCCACTTCCCCGACAAAATCCTTCATCAAATTGATTGAGCGAGCCGAATGGCTCAAGGTAGAAATAAAAAATGGTCTCTACGAGGGCATGCCTCTGGTCAAGAATATCCAAGACCAGAAGAAGAAGGCGTAGTTCACTCATTCAGCTGATATCTCCGGCAATAATCATGGTAGTAGCAGCAAGAGAAACATAAATAACAGTGGCAGTGGTATGAAAATAGATCAGAACAAGGGGCAGAAGGAAAGGTTCTCTAAGAACAATGACAAACCACTTCTGACTGGCCTCCAACAAAAAGGGGATCTTCAAGAGAAGCCCAAGTACATCAAATGGGAGAAAGATCGAATCTTCACTCCTTTAGATCAATCTTTGGAAACAATTTTGGAATACATGTTAAACCAAGGGATGATCAAACTCCCTAAAGTCACGGATCCTCCCATAATCTTGGGAAAATTTAAAGATCAATTTTGCAAGTTCCATAGGACAATGGGGCACAATACAGAGTACTGCTTCGTCCTCAAGCATTTGATACAAAACCGCATTGATAGGAATCTTTTGGTGGAGGATGAGGATGAGGAGCAGCCCGCGGTCCTCACCGAGCCATTTTCAGACCACTCAAAGAATTGAGGATGCCAAAGTTTTTCTTCGCTTTCATTCCTTTTTGTCAGTTGTCTTGTAGGGGCAAGTGAGCCTAGTCTTTTATGAACCATTTTCATCAAAGTACTTGTAAATATTCAGTTTTGTTATCAACCTTTGCTTATCAATGAAATGTCAATTTTCTTTATATCTTTTATATCCAATACTTCTTTCTTGTACCATATTGGGGCATTAAATTCTTGTTCTTTTCAGAATGAGGGACAATCCTTACATCATTCATGAGATAAATGATATTACCTATAAGGGTTTTTCAAAAATCATGAAATTTTGAAAGTTTCTGCAAAATCTTCGTTATGATAACCAAAAAGTTCAAATATTTTTTGGTCCAACATTTGTCAAAAGTCAACCCTCGTGTTGATCTTCTTTTCTAAAAATTTGTTTTGAACCATTGTCTTAAAAAATCAACCCTTGTTTTGATCTTATTTTCCAAAATTGGTTTTCAAACCATTGTTCTAAAAAATCAAACCTGTTGTTGATCTTCTTTTTCAAAAAGTAGGTTTTCAAACCGTTGCCTTCAAAAATTGACCCACATGATGATCTCTCATGTTGATTCCCTTTCGAAGATCAGCTCTCGTGCTAATCATTCTTCTTGCGGTTGATCCTCTTCCCAAAAATGATTTCTCACTTGTCTTTCAAATGAACATTTTCCTTTCACTTTGAAGATCCCATATGCAGGCAGGATCAGACAAACTCGTTTTTCTCAAATCTTATAAATTTTCAGTTAATCTTGTTATCTTTATTAGTTTCATTCATTTTATTCATATTTTTATCAAGTTTATATCAATTTTATCAAGTTTTATCAACTTTTTCTCAATTTTATTAAATTTTATCAACTTTTTACCCTTTGAGGTTAAGGGATAAACCTGATGCCTCTTTTCCATGAGGTATTTCCTTTCTTCTTTTTCCCGCTCAGGTTAAGGGATAAACCTTACCCTCGTTCTTTAAGGTATTTCCATTCAGGATAAGGGATAATCCTGAGATCACTCATAGGAGCAACAATACTACTTGTGAGAATTCTTTTACAAAATAAATTTTTCATCAATTTCCTCAATTTTTTATCAATCTTCTGTCAGATTCTATCTCCTTCTATCTTCTCAGATTTTATTTTCTTTTCCCCGTTCAGGATAAGGGGTTAATCTTGAAAATTGGATCACATATAGCTAGCTGTGCTGGTCCATCTAAATCATAAATCATAGATCATAAATCATAAATCTTGTTATATCCCTTCTAAATTCAAGTCTCAGGTTATCTCTTCACAAAATCTTCTTTTTCGCTTTCAGGTTAAGGGTCAAACCTGAACCTCGGCCATCGAGGTATTCTTTTCCCTTTCAGGTTAAGGGATAAAACCTGAATCATTTTTTTATGATTTCCTAAATTCTCATCAAATGTCTACTTTATTCCCCCTTTAGGATAAGGGATAATCCTGAAACCCCAACAATCATTCCTGCTTCGATCTCCAAATATCTTAAGAATGCTGGTCTCCTTCCCGACTCTCAGTTGGAAAATCTAGTGCTCGTACTGGTACATTTTCAAAAATTCAGTGCTCTTACTGGTATGCTTTCAAAATTCAGTGCTTGAACTGGTCATTTTCAAAAAATTTGATCTTAGATCGAACCATTTTTCAGAACCCAGTCCACGAACTGGTCATTTTAAAATTTTGATCTTAGATCAAACCATTTTTTGAAATAGAGTCCTCGAACTGGTCATTTTAAAATTTTGATCTTAGATCGAACCATTTTTCGGAACTCAGTCCTTGAACAGGTCATTTTTCAAAATTTTCAAATAAAGAGCAAGTTTATTTAAAGAATCCAGTCCTCGCACTAGCTATCTCTCCAAATTTTTCAAATAAAGAACAAGTCCATTTGAGGAACCCAGTCCTCGCACTGGTTATCTCTCAAAATTTTCAACTAAAGATCAAGTTCATTTGAGAAAACCAGGTGCTCGCACTGGTTATTCTGCTAAAAATTTTCAAGTCTAAAGACCAACTCCATTTGAGAAACCCAGTTCCCGCACTGGTTATCTCTCAAAATTTTCAACTAAAGATCAAGTTCATTTGAGAAAACTCGGTGCTCGCACTGGTTATTTTGTAAAATTTTCAAATCAAAAGACCAAGTTCATTTGAAAAACCCAGTCCTCGCACGAGTTACCTCTTAAAATCTTTAAATATAAAGATCAAGTTCATTCACAAAACTCAGTCCTCGTACTGGTTGTTTCTCAAAAAGTCTCAATCTTAGATCACATAATCAAATGTTCCATCTCCTTCGCTGGTCGTTAAATGAAAGGTCCCAGTTTTCACTGGCCGTTAAATCAAACGTTCCAGCTCCTTCGCTGGCCATTAAATGAAAGGTCCCAGTTTTCACTGGTCGTTAAATCAAAGGTTCCAGCTCCTTCGTTGGTCATTAAATGAAAGGTCCCAGTTTTCATTGGTCGCTAAATCAAAGGTTCCAGCTCCTTCGTTGGTCGTTTAATGAAAGGTCCCAGTTTTCACTGGTCGTTAAATTTAAGGTTCTAGCTTTTTCGTTGGTCGTTAAATGAAAGGTCTCAGTTTTTACTGGTCGTTAAATCAAAGGTTTAAGCTCCTTCAGTGGTTGTTAAATGAAAGGTTCCAGTTTTCACTGGTCGTTAAATCAAAGGTTCCAGCTCCTTCGCTGGTCGTTTGTAAACACCCCAACTTTTTCAAAATCTTTTAAATATTCCCTTTTTGCCCCTAAATTCATTTTTTTGAGCAAATGAGTCATTTCAAATCTAAATTCCAGTTCAATTCTCAAGTCTTATTGAAATCAAATTCATTTCATATGTTTAAATTGATTTCGGATCTGGATCCATTGTCCAGATCCAAATCTAAGTCTCCTTGTTCAAATTTTAAATTAAAATTACACAAAAATACCAAAAATAGTTTTTTTTTTTTAGCTCGGACAGTCCCTCCGACATCAATTTGGATCCATCATATTGTATTTCTTGATTCGAGTATCAAAACTCGAACGTTTTTCTCAAGACCTGGGTCCAAACCCCTTTTTCTGAAGAAATTTTCCCCAAAATGGCCTGAAATTCTCGAGAAAACATTTTTTAAATATTTCTCAGAAAAATACAAAAATTTAGTGTTTAAACTTTGTTTTCATAAAATCTTAGTTTTTTTGTTACAAAAATACAAAAAAAAAGTGGAAAATGTAAAAGAAACAGAAAATTAGTTTTTGAAAAACCTCTTTGAAAACCATCATTTTGCAAAACCATCTTTTTTGAAAAACACTTTTGTTGAAAATCAAGCCCCTCTTTGTAAAATTTTAAAAAAATAAAAGGGGCCCATTATAAAACTTCCTTTTAGGGTTTTCAAATGAGGAAGACAACGCCCCTCTCTTTCACTCTGGAAACCCTCAGCCGAGCCCTCCATGTCTCCTCTCCTCAAACCCCCTTTTTTCGGCCACCCATCACTAACAACTCTACCTTCTCTCCACCCTCAACCCTCCACCGCTGATCGCCACAACCGTCGCTCCCATTATCAACCCTCGATCTCCAACTTCCTCCATGGCCTTCCTTTCCTCCAGCCTCTATATAAGCAAACCACATGGGCCTTCTTCAAGATCGGGTTTTCTTCATCAGCACTCTCCTTCTACGTATCAAGAACTGTTCGCCCCTCTGAAATCATCAAAGAAACACCCATTTGCTCTGGTGCCTTTATCAGACATTTGTTTCTCTGCTCCCGATCAACCAAGGGAATCTCTCTCGAAGCCGAACAAGTAAGCATTCTCTTCTTTCGATCTTCATATAATATCCATTATTTTTCCTTCATTCCCAATTTTTTTTCATTAAATGCATGATTTGCAGGGTCGATCCGCATATAGCGAGATCGACCTGTATATTGCGACATCAACGGAATCCTCAGATTCCAATATTTCTCTTGTTTTGTAATTTTACATGATTTCTATGCTTTGATTTCCTATTTTGTATTTCTTAATTAAGTTTGAGACCCACGTTTCATCCATTTTTTTTTTTTACAATATCATTGTCCCCCACAACATATCTCTGTTTTCGCTTAAATCCTCAGCATCCTCCCTTTTAATTTCTTTATCGTGGTCCATCCCCTTTCCTCTTCTTCTTCTTTTTCTTCCCCTTTTTTTTTTGTTTTCATTATTCTGCATTCTGTTAAATCACTCTTCATGGTGATTGATTTGCCGATAGCCAAACCAATCCACATACGTGCGATATCTAATGGAATATACATCTTTCAACATTTTATTTTATTTTATTTTCATCTTTGGATTCTCCTCGTTTTGAGCATTTGTTGTATGTTAGATTCAACAGTTCCTTATTATTTTATGAATTTGTAATATGTTTTCAAAGTCTATTAACTGTTGTTTGACATCGGTTCTGCAGTTATTTCCTTTTCATTTCGTTTATAGCATCGCAAATCCTTTCCCTGTTCGTTGATATGATTTTAAACTTGTTGAATTCCCATTTGGTATCTTCGTCCTGTTATGTGGTAGTAGCAATTGAGTTTCTGCATTTAAGCATCTATTCATTTCTCTTTCTATATGTGTTTCTTTCATGCATCTGTTCATTTTTACAACATATATTCCTATATTGTTTTGATTACTTGACATCCTCTGTTATGTTCAACATATTTCAAGTAACGTTTTAATCCATGGTCGAATCTGATCTGACGACAGATTCAATCCTCAAAGGCTCAGTAATTTCTGCTCCGTCCGTTGATTAATATGCAAGTCTCAGATCCAACCTGCTGCAAAAGGAAAAAAAAATTTAGGGGTTGAATTTATGACAAAACCCAATGTCGGGTTCTATGCTGGCGTCAGATTGGGATTTGTCAAGGAGACTTCGATCAATGCCTTCAAATCCCCATGAACACACTGATCCTTGGCCCGTGTGAAAGCCCAGAAAATCGTGGAGACAGAAGAATTATCTGCATAAGATGCTATTAAAGGTTCGTTCAGCAAAAAAAAAAAAGAGAGGAGAAACTCGTGGTGTGGGAGCTGAACGCAAACTGAAGACCCACGAGAGGAGGCAAAAATGGGCTGGCAAATCATACAAAAGAGTCGATTCTGAAATGCATGGAATAAACCTTTTGCAGGCTCTTCACATGCTAAAGGAATGGTTCTGAAGAAAATTGGATTTGAAGCCAAACAGCCTAACTCTGCTATTCAAAAATATGCTAGAATTCAGTTAATCAAGAATGGGAAGAAGATTGTTGCATTTGTTATCAACGATGGTCGCTTGAACTTCATTGAGGAAAATATGGGTTTCTCGTCATATTACACAGGATTGCGTCAACTTCCTTGACCACTTCAATTCATTATATTTTCGTTTTCACTCATCTGTTTAGTTTGAATTGCAATTGAATCAATATAAGATTTTCTTTAGCTCTTTTCTTGGATTGACTGCTTAAGTATAGGAATGTATTGATCAGAGTTATAAGAAACTGAATTGATGATTATTGCAGGGTGAAGTATTGATTGCTGGATTCAGACGGAAAGAGCATGCTGTCGGAGATATTCCTGGGGTCAGATTTAAAGTGGTGAAGGTACCTTGTATATCTTTGTTGGCCCTCTTCAAGGAAAAGAAGGAAAAACCAAGGTCTTGAGTCGGCCTTGTTTGTCGTTTCTTCATGTGTGAAACTTGCATTCAGATCTTGTTACTGTATAAATCTATCGTTTGTAGAATAGCTAGTTTGGCAGTCTTGCTATCAAACTCTTCCCTTTTGTTATCATTTTAAACCTTACATTTCTGGAATAGTGAGCTTTTAGCAGTTCTGCTGTTTAGGAATTGTGTTTTCATATAATTAGATGTAGAGTTCTGTATCTCATGATTGAGCAGGCGTATGTGTATGTGAAATTTTTGTTTTCATATAGTCAGATGTGAAATCTTATTTGATTATCGATTGGCTAAGGCCTTTATTTAAATATCAATAAAAAAAAAGGGGGCACCGGAGATAAGGTGGTCTGATTTTCAGGAAATGAAAGTATAAATGTGATTTTACTCAGAATTCTTTTGAGTAGCAAAAACATATAACCTAGGGACGAGTGTCCTGTCACCCTGTAGTTGGATTAAATTTTTTTTCTTGGGGTTAAGGTAAACCCCAATCTGTGATAAATAAAAAGAATATAAAAATATCTATGGAATTAACAAAGACATGTATTGGTCTGTAAAGGGGATTGTGCCAAAAATCATATCATCTGTGTTAATGTGATTCCATTCTTATTTTACAAGATTGTAGTTATATTTACTATAAAATGTAAGACACTCATGCCTGCAACCTAGTTGCCATAAGAGATAGTTTTTTTTTTTGTTGTTGAATTCCACCATTTAGCTAAGTATATTTTCCTTTATATGTTGTTGTTCTTTTCATAAGTTGTTCAAGTATTCATTACTCGAAACCCTCCTGTGGTAATATTTGTCTATACCCTTCCTATCCTACTGGTCATATGTAATCCTCGTCTTATACGTTGAGTTCTCCATTAGTCTTTTGCGAACGTTCCAGCCGAAATGCAGAAGATTACCTCTACTCCTGGTAAGCATTTTTCTGCCAAGCAAAAGCCAAAGAAAAGGAGGAAGTGCTGTTTTCATGGGGCTTTTTGTTTCCAGTTTCAAGTGCAGAGGGTGCCATTCCCACCACATTAATGTATTGGCAGGGATTTTGTGGATCAATGGGTCTCCTCTGTTGCAACTTTCGACTCCTACAACACTCCACTTCAACCTCACACACAACAACAAAATTTTTATCTGTTCAGCTACCTTCATTTCACAACCCACTTTCATCTTCAGCTCCACCTGCACCTTCACACATGTACAAAACCTATCCCAGATATCTGTGCATACTCCACCACTCATTAGATATAAGTTTTTCCATTTAGAGGGTATAGGTGTATTCTAACTAACTTAGAATATCATCCATATCTTCTAAAAAGCTTACCTTAGGTTCATTACTGTTTCAGGATATTATATTTAGGATGTTATATGTATATTCTAATATTCAACATGTGATCCTAAAATATAGAATTTGTCATTTACTTCACACTTCTTTTTTTTTTAGTGTGCAAAATATGTGAATGAATATTTCATTGATTGTATCTTAGGTTTAAAACGATATTATGTGGATTGCTCCCCATATACATCAGGTGCTAACTTGGAATTTTGCAGGGATTAGGTAGAAATTGCTTTCTTTCCCTTTTAGTTTAGGAGTTGGATCTTAATTTGTAATAGTTAGAAATTAATGAAAATATTTACATTTCTTGCATTAGATTAGAATGTATATGCATGCATATTTGCTAGAAATACTTGTTTTTTTTTTCCAAAATCTCACAATGGTGAAACACGAATGGCACGTGCACCATTTTCGTAAGAGGTAATTGATTCTAAGTTGATGATCCATATCAATGGCCATAGTCAGGGTATTGACAAAACTTAGGATTTTTAACTTTTACGAAATAACACTGGATCCACACTGGATCCATTTTCAAAATTCATCATATTTTCCTAAATATTTTCTTCTTTTATCAGAATTTAACTTAAAATTAATTCAAAATATATACCAATGACCATAGTCAGGGTATATTGAGAGTTAATTTCATTTTAAATTCTATAAAAGCACCAAATGTGTTTCATTCTTCACCTGAATTTAAATATAGATTATTATATAATACTTTCAATGACCATAGTCAAGGATGTATTATATCTTCAATCTTGTTTTAATTCATCTAATGAATGAAATAGATTTTCAAAATCCAATTTCAAAAATTCTTCAAATTCATTCATCATTTAGGATAGAATTGCATCATATTTTCAAAATTCCTTTTTCAAAAACTCCAAGTGATGTAAATATCTTCTTCAATCAATCTTCAATTCTTTTAAAAACCAATTCATCTCTTCATTTTCAAATCTATTTCATTTTCAATCTCAAAAGTTCAATTTAACTTTGAGATTTCAGATGTATTTTATATTCAAAATTTCCAATTCAAATCAGATTTCAAAGTTCAATTTGACTTTGAAATTCCAAATTCAATTTATATTCAAAACTCCAAATGAACTCAAAGTTCAATTTAACTTTGAGACTCTTGATTCATCTTCTAAATTCCAAATCCAAACTTCAAAAACTCAAGGTCTAATTTGACTTTGAAATTCGTTTGTATATTCAAATTCTAAATTTCAAGTTCAATTTGAACTTGGAAGTTCTTGATTCATCTTATGAATTTAAACTTCAAATCCATTTTAGGATCCAGGATTCAACACTCATATTGGATCTCAGGCTTCAGATCCAATTCCGCTTTAGGATCCAAACTCCAATCTCATTTTGGATCTTAGACTTCAGATCCAATTTCCTTATAGGGTCCAAAATCCAATTTCATCTTGGATCTTAGACTTCAGATCCAAAATTTCCTTTAAGATCTAGAATCCAATTTCACCTTGGATCTCAGACTTCAGATCCAAATCCATTTTAGGGTCCAGAATCCAATCTAAAATCCATCTTAGGATCCAGAACCCAATTTTATATCCAACCTCAGATCCCAGATCTTAAATCCACTTTAAAGATCCAATTCCATTTCAAAATCTAGATTTCAAATCCAAGTCCATTTACAGATACCATTTGAACTCCCTAAATCCATTTCTATTTTAAATACCATTTGATTTTCTCAGATCCATTCTAAAATTCAAATTCAATATCACTTCCAAATTTCATCTTCTTCTCCTAAATCCATGATTAAACTCAAAGTCCATTTCTGACTTTGAAACTTCATTTCCTTTCATTTCAAAGCTTCAAATCATTCTTTCTCAAAATCAAGATTTATTTTTCCAACTCTGATTTATTTCAAAGACTTAGAACTTCCCTGATCTATCTCAAATTCTAAGTTAGATTCAATCATTTCTTCACTCCTTTACCAAGTTCATCTTAGAATACTTGGAAATTTCTAAATCAATTTTCAAAAGAGCATACATCCTTGCATTACACAAGCATTATTCTTTGTGCATTTAGATTTTTAGAATAAATTCTTAGATTATATTTAGGCAAAGCAAAAGGCATAGATTCGATCCTTGGTTCGATTACCCCTGGTAAAGGCGCCAGGAACGGTCGAACCTCGTACCGACGAGCGAATCCCGTCTCTCCAATTTTCCTGCAATATATTTCAAAACGGAGGTGAGTTATTTGCTAAATATTTTCAAATCAAGGTCAAGTGAGACCGCGCAAAATAGTTCCTCTTCTCTCTTTCTCTCTTTCTTTTCTCTTCTCTCTCTCTTTTTCTTTCTTTTATTTTTCTCCCTTCAAAAAGGAGGAAAATAGAGGTTAGAAAAGGAAAAGAGAAGGAAGAGAGAGAAACCAACAAGAGAGGAAAAATTTTGCGATGATCACAGTTTTGGCGACCGTGATGGGACCCGTCTTCGTCCGGTTGGATCTATGCCTTTGCTTTGCTTTTATATAATCTAAGTCTTTATTATAACATATGTCAGCTACATTTTTCATGCAAACCTTAGGAGCCTAGACTCTGTCCTAAAGCTGACATCATTGCATATAGGATCTAAGTATGGTTTGGTAGGACCATATTGAGGAGATTATATCCATGTTCACATTAGATTTAGGCCTTAAATACAACTCTCCTCAATTTTAGGGATTGAATGCAGACAATGTATGCAAGTGTATGCTTCTTTTTCATTTAAATCTATTTCTTTAGGACTTGCATTAGAGCCTTCTGATTGCATGATTGATCATATTTTGAAAACATCCCTACCTATATTGTCCCGGTCTTCACGTTGCTGGCCTGTCTCACTGAACCATAGTTCGGGAGAGAGCCTCACAACTGGACCACTTATTTGGGTTCGCGCCCCCCTACCACGTACCTAAAGGCCATAGTCTGAGGTATATCGGTAGGTGCTCAAGGATGTTGGGAAGCCATTACCTTAGAACCGAAGAGATATCTTATATGCCACGTACTTCGAGCTTCGACTTGAGTATATCGGCGTACCTTGATTGGAATCAGATAATATAAATCTTAGAGTTAGGATTAAGGTCCTAACAGCCATTTCAAATATTGCATATAGAGTCAGCTTTAGGGAATGCTGTTTGGGTATCCTCGCTTGTATATCTGTGATTGTGTGATACTTTATATATATATTTTTCTTATATTTTCCAAAACCCTGGGTATATACTTCAAAATTTCCTCTTTTGTTTCTAAAACCCAGGTGTATTTTTCTTTCTCTTCTTTTTCTCCTTCTTCTAAATTTCTTCAAAAAAATTCTTCTGATCCTGCCTGCAAGTTTTTCAAAATTTAAATCCTTACCATTTATTCTTAAATTCCATTTTTTCCTTTTATTTTCTTCTGTTTTTATATTCTTGTTTATATTTTCATAAAAATCTCTTTCCGTCAAAGAGATATCCTTTTCGAAATGGTATTTTCTTTCATATTTTAGTTGGTTACTCTCCCTCGTAGAGTAAACAGCGCAATTGTCACAATACTCAATCCCTAGTAATGGGATACAATTGTTTAGATTTCAACCTAAATCCTCCCTCTTGTCAAAACTTCTCCAAAAAAGTTTCTTCGGTCTAAAAACCTCCTCTTTCCTCTACAGAGAGCACTGATATTCAAAAATGGTTACGACAAGAGCGGGAAAAGAAACAGATCCTCAACTCAGCGACAGTGAGGCGGAAGAGATGAGCTCTCCTATATCAGTCAGGGGACAGGGTCAGAACAAGAAAGATGACATCGACCCCGCTATGTATGACATGTTCCAAAAGATGATGGCAAGGATGATGTCAGAGCAAGCCAAGGTCAAGCTGAAAGAGGCAGTTCCTAAAAGCAAGCTGAAGAAGAAGCCTGTGAAAAAGCAAGTCAGAATCATCAGGAAGAAGGTACAGCCATACACTACTTCTGAGGAATCAGAGTCAATCGAGGAAGAATCGGAAGAGGAAGAGCAGATTGTCTACAAACGGAATCCTCCATGACAGACTGTAAAGATAGCTGCAGAAGAGCCTGAATCCGTCAACAAGCCCAAGTCTGGGGCTCCAGCAGAGGACCTGATGAGCAAGCAGATGAAGAAGATGAATCGAGCAATTAAAGACATTCAAGCCAAAGGTAAGGGCAAGCAGACCTACACTGGCAAAGATTTTTACGATGGTCTAGATGAGGATGATAACCTGGAGAATCTTCCCCGCAAGTTTCTCAAATTTGACGGGACTTGCAACCCTAAAGCCCACTTAGCCACCTTTTATGCAGAGTGCAGCCGTTTCAAGAAAGATAACAGGGCTCTGTTCATCTGTTTTCCCCGCAATCTGGAGGGTGTAGCAGCCAGATGGTATGCTGATCATGTGAATCCTATCGAACTACGAGAGTTCGATAAGGTAGTAAATCTGTTCATCGAGCGCTTCTTATTCAACACTGAAGCCTCACCTACATTAAATCATCTTTACAACCTGAAGCAAGGAGAGACTGAAAGGGCAGGTGATTTCATTCACAGGTGGAGAAACACTTGTAATAAGATGAAGGTACCCATTCCAGAGGAGCACGCACTGCAGGTGATCCTCAACAATTTCTCTCAACCCATAAGAAGCCTCATCGCCACTTCCCCGGCGAAATCCTTCATCAAGTTGATTGAGCGAGCCGAATGGCTCGAAGCAAGAATAGAAAGCGAACTTTACGAGGGCACGCCTCTAGTCAAGAATATCCAAGACCAGAAAAAGAAGGCACAGTTCGCTCATTCAGTTGAGGCCTCCTGCAATAATCTTGGCAGCAGCAGTAAAGGAAACAAGAACAACAGTGACAGTGGTCCGAGAGTAGATCAGAACAAGGGGCAGAAGGAGGAATCCTTTAAAAACAATAATAAACCGCTTCCGATTGGCCTTCAACAAAAGGGTGATCTTCAAGAGAAGCCCAAGTACATCAAGTGGGAGAAAGATCGAGTCTTCACTCCATTATCTGAGAGTCTAGAAGTGATTATGAATTACCTTTTGAAGCACGGGATGATCAAACTCCCTAAGATCGCAGACCCTCCCGTAATGTTGGGAAAATTCAAGGACCAATTTTGTAAATACCACAGGGCAACTGGGCACGACACATAGCACTGTTTCTTCCTCAAGCACATGATATAAGACTGCATTGACAGAAGTGAGTTGATCGAGGACGAGGAAGAAAAGCAGCGAACAGTCCTGACAGAACCATTTCCAGATCACTCAAATAATTGAGGATGCCTAAAGTTTTTCTGCACTGTCATTTTCCCTTTTGATTAGTCATCTTGTAGGGGCAAGTCAGCCCAGTCTTTTTGAAATCCTTTCTTTTCGAAGTTCTTGTAAATATTCAGTCTTGTTATCGAACCTTTTGCTTATCAATGAAATGTCAGTTTCTTTTATATCTTTTTGCTTCTTTTCCCTTTGACATACTAGGGCATTTAAATTTCCTGTTCTTTTCAGAATGCAGGACAATCCTGACATCATTCATGAGAGAAATGATATTACCTATAAGGGCTTTTTCAAAAAATCATGAAATTTTGAAAATTTTTTGTTATGACCAAAGAGTTCAAATATTCTTTGGTCCAACCTTTGCCAAAGATCAATCTTTGTATGGATCTTATCTTCCAAAATGGATTTCAAATCTTTTTATTCAAAAGATCAACCCTTGCGTTGGTCTTATCCTCCAAAATTGATCTCAAAACTTTTCAAAGATCAACCCTGGCGTTGTTCTTATCTTTTAAAATGGGTTATAAATCATCATATTCAAAGATCAATCATTGCATTGGTCTTATCTTCCAAAAATGGGTTTTAAATCATTATATTCAAAGACCAACCCTTGTGTTGGTCTTATCTTCCAAGATTGGTTTCTAAAACATTATATTCAAAGATCAACCCTTGTATTGATCTTATTAGCAATTTCGAACTGTTATTTTTTCTAGTGTTGATCTTCTTCTTCAAAATTAGGTATTCAAAACCATTGCCTTCGAAAATTAACCCTCATGATGATCTCTCATGTTTGATTTAAAGGATCAGATCTCGCGCTGATCATTCTTCTTGTGGTGGATTTTCTTCCCCCAAAATGATTTCTCATTTATCTTTTAAATAAACATTTTCCTTCCAAGATCCCATATGCAGGCAGGATCAGAGAAACTCCTTTTTCTCAAATCTTATAAATTTTTCAGTTAATTTTTGGTATTTTTTTATCTGTTCATTCATTTTATTCATATTTTATCAAGTTTACATCAATTTCATCAAATTTTATCAAGTTTATCAAATATTTCCTCAAATTCCATTAAATTTTATCAATCTTTTACCCTTTCAGGTTAAGGGATAAACCTGACCCTCGTTGTCCGAGGTGTACCCTTTCAGGTTAAGGGATAAACCTGACCCTCGTTGTCCGAGGTGTTCCCGCTCAGGTTAAGGGATAAACCTGACCCTCGTTGTCTGAGGTGCTCCCATTCAGGATAAGGGAAAATCCTGAGACCCCTTGTAGGAGAAACAACGCTACCTATGAGGATTCTTTTGTAAATACGAGTTTTGTTAATCTTTATTGATTTTCTAGATTTATATCAATTTGCCTTCGCTAAATTTTCTTAAATTCTATTCTTTTTCCCATTCAGGATAAGGGATAATCCTGAAACCCCTCATAGGAGCCACAACGCTACCTATGAGGATTCTTTTTGTAAATACAAGTTTTGTCAACCTTTGTTGATTTTCTAGATTTATATCAAATTCCCTTCATTAAATTTTCTCAGATTCTATTCTTTTTCCCATTTAGGATAAGGGATAATCCTGAGATCACTCATAGGGGCAACCATGCTACCTGTGAGAATTCTTTTTACAAAAATAAAATCAAATTTTCCTCAAATGGTTCTACATTTTTTTTTCAAAGTTCTATATCCTTTTGTCTTCTCAAAGTTTATTCTTTTTCCCCGTCACATACCTGGTCCATCTAAATCATAGATCATGAATTCTAAATCTTGTCACATCCCTTCTAAATTCAAGTCTCAGGTTATCTCTTCATAAAATCTTCTATTTCCCCTTCAGGTTAAGGGATAAACCTGAATCATTCTTTTTCTAAATTCTCGTCAAAAATGTCTATTCTATTTTGCCTTCAGGATATGGGATAATCCTGAAACCCCGACCATTCTTCTTGCTTCGATCTCTAAATATCTTAAATAGGCCGATCTCCTTCCCGACTCTCAGTTGGAAAACCTAGTGTTCGCTATGGTTATTTTGCTAAGTTTCCAAATCTAAAAATCAAGTTCATCGGTCCTCGTGCTGTTTGTCTCTCAGAAAGTCTCAATCTTAAATCAAGCCATTAAATGAAATGTCCCAGCTACTTCGCTGGTCGTTAAATGATTAAATGAAATGTCCCAGCTACTTCGCTGGTCGTTAAATGATTAAATGAAATGTCCCAGCTACTTCGTTGGTCGTTAAATGATTAAATGAAATGTCCCAACTACTTCGTTGGTCGTTAAATGATTAAATGAAATGTCCCAGCTACTTCGTTGGTCGCTAAATGATTAAATGAAATGTCCCAGCTACTTCGCTGGTTGCTAAATGATTAAATGAAATGTCCCAGCTACTTTGCTGGTCGCTAAATGATTAAATAAAATGTTCCAACTCCTTCGTTGGTCGCTAAATGAAATGTCGCAACTACTTCGTTGGTCGCTAAATAAAATGTCCCAGCTACTTCGCTGGTCGCTAAATAAAATGTCCCAGCTACTTCGCTAGTCGCTAAATGAAATGTCCCAGCTACTTCGCTGGCCGTTAAATGAAATATTCCAACTCCTTCGTTGGTCGTTAAATAAAATGTCCAAGTTTTTACTGGTCATTAAATGAAAGGTCTCAGTTTTTACTGGTCGTTAAATGAAAGGTTCCAACTCCTTCGCTGGTCGCTAAATGAGAGGTCCCATTTCACTGGTCAGAATGTCCAAAATCATAAATTGCAACTAAAGGTCGTATCAAAATCTATATTGAGTGATTATTTCACATAGAAGTCATGAAAATTTTGCCAATTTGCTAAAAATATTTGTTGATTCCAAATAAATCTTACTGCACAAAAGAATTACCTCAGATTACCTCTAGTATTTTCTTTATAAAAGGTGAAACTCTTTGCGAAAAAGAGGTAAAATTCAAATCTTTTTCCTGTTGATCAACCAAAAGGATGAAAGAAATATCCTCGGTATGATTAGTGAAATAAATATTCGATGACATTGAAAAGCCGGAAGCGAATTGATATTGATCATAGCTATGGGGCATGATTAAAGACGATCTTCTGGCAATTAGGCAGTGGAAGTATCCTGAGCCATAAAAGAATCCACTTAATCCATATCTTCTCATTCTAAAGTTGCAATCAAATATCTGCAAAAGGGATCTCTCAATTGTCGTCAAGATGAAGGCGAATTAAGCGAGTAGACCCCCGGGGCCAAAGAATATTTGAAACATCTCCAAGATGACGGAGTCTGTGACGGATCCTTCCAGGGAAAGTTCGGATCACCGTCGAGATGAAGGCGGATGTGATGGACCTACCGACAAACCCTAAATGATATTTGATTTCAGCTATCATCTAAAGACCTTTAAGCTAATACCATCATATATAATCCCTGAGAAAATGAAGGATCAGAACATCTCCAAGATGAAGGAGTTTGTGACGTACCCTTCCCTGAAAAAGAGAGAAAAGTCAGGACACATCCAAATGAAGGATGATGTAAAAAGCCCGAAAAAGTCCAATGACTCAAAAAGAGTGCAAAAGATCATCATGAGAAAACACTCAGATATCAAACTGCCTAAATTGCCAGAAGTCATCCTTTCTCATGCAAAATATCTTTTATCAATATCTTTTCACTACTGCCTTTTATGAAATTGAGAATATTTCTTCTCTTCTCATATCAGGGAAATGGATAGCTTCCTTGAAGAAAGTCATCAGCGCTAAAATTTTGAATTTGACACTTGAGACCGAGAGGTTAACCTCATTGGAGGAAATACTCTAGGTAAAAGAGGGAATATCTTTCGCACATATATGCACATTTTCAAGCGTTGAAGTCAACTATAAATTTATCTTATTGGCAAAATTTTCTAGATATTCCAAAGAATGAAATAAATATTCAATATCTATTTTTGGTGCAACCTAGCGTTGTTTATATCTTCCAGAAGAGTTACCCCATTCAGTTGAAGTATCTCTCCTGTCCCATCATGGTTTCGAGAAATCCGTATGGTTGTTCCCACTCAGGTTAAGGGTCAAAACCTGTACTCCCTGCGAGAGGTCATTAAATTTAAAAGCTGATTTAGTCTCAGCAATGAGACGTCCAAGTTCATCCCTTTTTCAAAGCTTTAGGGAACCCCATTTCCTTCCTCCTTTCGCAAACCCCTTTCGGATTTGTTCGTCCAAACTCCGAAGGTCCCATCATGGTCTCTTCACTTGAGATTCCATATGGTCGTCCCCTTCAGGTTGTGGTTAAACCTGAATCTCGTTCCAACGAGTTTTCCTCGTTTCGACGAGGTGTTTTCCTCCAGTCTCATCATGGTTCTTCCCATCGAGGAATTCATGCTTTGTATATCCATCCGGAATAAAATCCTACTTGAGCTTCATCTCATGAGGCGTTTTCTCAAAAATGTCCCATCAAGGTCATCATATATTCCCTTCCCCATTCAGGTTATTTTGAGATATCTTCGACCCATCCAGGTTAAGGGCTAAACCTGAGTCACTCAAAAAGTTGATCTTGTCTCACCCATAAGACTTGATTAAAATTCTTACCTTTAATCATTTTGGGATCTTCACCCAAAGTCCCACCACAATTTCCTCATCTCTATCATTCAATCATATCATTTCGAGGATTTCGTCCTCCCAAAGCCATTCAAGGATAAAGTTTTAAATCTGAAAAACCATGTCTTTTAAATCAAATTCTTCCACACCCTGTTCAGATCTGCTGACTGGGGCATTTTTTCAAAATTTGGAGTGTTTTCTTTGCCACTAATCTCGGCTTTCAACCGGCTTAGTAGCAAAGAGGGGCATCTGTAAACACCCCAACTTTTTCAAAATCTTTTAAATATTCCCTTTTTGCCCCTAAATTCATTTTTTTGAGCAAATGAGTCATTTCAAATCTAAATTCCAGTTCAATTCTCAAGTCTTATTGAAATCAAATTCATTTCATATGTTTAAATTGATTTCGGATCTGGATCCATTGTCCAGATCCAAATCTAAGTCTCCTTGTTCAAATTTTAAATTAAAATTACACAAAAATACCAAAAATAGTTTTTTTTTTTTAGCTCGGACAGTCCCTCCGACATCAATTTGGATCCATCATATTGTATTTCTTGATTCGAGTATCAAAACTCGAACGTTTTTCTCAAGACCTGGGTCCAAACCCCTTTTTCTGAAGAAATTTTCCCCAAAATGGCCTGAAATTCTCGAGAAAACATTTTTTTAATATTTCTCAGAAAAATACAAAAATTTAGTGTTTAAACTTTGTTTTCATAAAATCTTAGTTTTTTTGTTACAAAAATACAAAAAAAAAGTGGAAAATGTAAAAGAAACAGAAAATTAGTTTTTGAAAAACCTCTTTGAAAACCATCATTTTGCAAAACCATCTTTTTTGAAAAACACTTTTGTTGAAAATCAAGCCCCTCTTTGTAAAATTTTAAAAAAATAAAAGGGGCCCATTATAAAACTTCCTTTTAGGGTTTTCAAATGAGGAAGACAACGCCCCTCTCTTTCACTCTGGAAACCCTCAGCCGAGCCCTCCATGTCTCCTCTCCTCAAACCCCCTTTTTTCGGCCACCCATCACTAACAACTCTACCTTCTCTCCACCCTCAACCCTCCACCGCTGATCGCCACAACCGTCGCTCCCATTATCAACCCTCGATCTCCAACTTCCTCCATGGCCTTCCTTTCCTCCAGCCTCTATATAAGCAAACCACATGGGCCTTCTTCAAGATCGGGTTTTCTTCATCAGCACTCTCCTTCTACGTATCAAGAACTGTTCGCCCCTCTGAAATCATCAAAGAAACACCCATTTGCTCTGGTGCCTTTATCAGACATTTGTTTCTCTGCTCCCGATCAACCAAGGGAATCTCTCTCGAAGCCGAACAAGTAAGCATTCTCTTCTTTCGATCTTCATATAATATCCATTATTTTTCCTTCATTCCCAATTTTTTTTCATTAAATGCATGATTTGCAGGGTCGATCCGCATATAGCGAGATCGACCTGTATATTGCGACATCAACGGAATCCTCAGATTCCAATATTTCTCTTGTTTTGTAATTTTACATGATTTCTATGCTTTGATTTCCTATTTTGTATTTCTTAATTAAGTTTGAGACCCACGTTTCATCCATTTTTTTTTTTTTACAATATCATTGTCCCCCACAACATATCTTTGTTTTCGCTTAAATCCTCAGCATCCTCCCTTTTAAATTCTTTATCGTGGTCCATCCCCTTTCCTCTTCTTCTTCTTCTTCTTCCCTTTTTTTTTGTTTTCATTATTCTGCATTCTGTTAAATCACTCTTCGTGGTGATTGATTTGCCGATAGCCAAACCAATCCACATACGTGCGATATCTAATGGAATATACATCTTTCAACATTTTATTTTATTTTATTTTCATCTTTGGATTCTCCTCGTTTTGAGCATTTGCTGTATGTTAGATTCAGCAGTTCCTTATTATTTTATGAATTTGTAATATGTTTTCAAAGTCTATTAACTGTTGTTTGACATCGGTTCTGCAGTTATTTCCTTTTCATTTCGTTTATAGCATCGCAAATCCTTTCCCTGTTCGTTGATATGATTTTAAACTTGTTGAATTCCCATTTGGTATCTTCGTCCTGTTATGTGGTAGTAGCAATTGAGTTTCTGCATTTAAGCATCTATTCATTTCTCTTTCTATATGTGTTTCTTTCATGCATCTGTTCATTTTTACAGCATATATTCCTATATTGTTTTGATTACTTGACATCCTCTGTTATGTTCAACATATTTCAAGTAACGTTTTAATCCATGGTCGGATCTGATCTGACGACGGATTCAATCCTCAAAGGCTCAGTAATTTCTGCTCCGTCCGTTGATTAATATGCAAGTCTCAGATCCAACCTGCTGCAAAAGGAAAAAAAAATTTAGGGGTTGAATTTATGACAAAACCCAATGTCGGGTTCTATGTTGGCGTCAGATTGGGATTTGTCAAGGAGACTTCGATCAATGCCTTCAAATCCCCATGAACACACTGATCCTTGGCCCGTGTGAAAGCCCAGAAAATCGTGGAGACAGAAGAATTATCTGCATAAGATGCTATTAAAGGTTCGTTCAGCAAAAAAAAAAAAGAGAGGAGAAACTCGTGGTGTGGGAGCCGGACGCAAACTGAAGACCCACGAGAGGAGGCAAAAATGGGCTGGCAAATCATACAAAAGAGCCGATTCTGAAATGCATGGAATAAACCTTTTGTAGGCTCTTCACATGCTAAAGGAATGGTTCTGGAGAAAATTGGATTTGAAGCCAAACAACCTAACTCTGCTATTCAAAAATATGCTAGAATTCAGTTAATCAAGAATGGGAAGAAGATTGCTGCCTTTGTTTCCAACGATGGTCGCTTGAACTTCATTGAGGAAAATATGGGTTTCTCGTCATATTACACAGGATTGCGTCAACTCCCTTGACCACTTCAGTTCATTATATTTTCGTTTTCACTCATTTGTTTAGTTTGAATTGCAATTGAATCAATATAAGATTTTCTTTAGCTCTTTTCTTGGATTGACTGCTTAAGTACAGGAATGTATTGATCAGAGTCATAAGAAACTGAATTGATGATTATTGCAGGGTGAAGTATTGATTGCTGGATTCAGACGGAAAGAGCATGATGTCTGAGATATTCCTGGGGTCAGATTTAAAGTGGTGAAGGTACCTTGTATATCTTTGTTGGCTCTCTTCAAGGAAAAGAAGGAAAAACCAAGGTCTTGAGTCAGCCTTGTTTGTCGTTTCTTCATGTGTGAAACTTGCATTAAGATCTTGTTACTGTATAAATCTATCGTTTGTAGAATAGCTAGTTTGGCAGTCTTGCTATCAAACTCTTCCCTTTTGTTATCATTTTAAACCTTACATTTCTGGAATAGTGAGCTTTTAGCAGTTCTGCTATTTAGAAATTGTGTTTTCATATAATTAGATGTGGAGTTCTGTATCTCATGATTGAGCAGGCGTATGTGTATGTGAAATTTTTGTTTTCATATAGTCATATGTGAAATCTTATTTGATTATCGATTGGCTAAGGCCTTTATTTAAATATCAATAAAAAAAAAGGCGGCACCGGAGATAAGGTGGTCTGATTTTCAGGAAATGAAAGTATCAATGTGATTTTACTCAGAATTCTTTTGAGTAGCAAAAACATATAACCTGGGGACGAGTGTCCTGTCACCCTATAGTTGGATTAAATTTTTTTTCTTGGGGTTAAGGTAAACCCCAATTTGTGATAAATAAAAAGAATATAAAAATATATGTGGAATTAACAAAGACATGTATTGGTCTGTAAAGGGGATTGTGCCAAAAATTATATCATCTGTGTTAATGTGATTCCATTCTTATTTTACAAGATTGTAGTTATATTTACTATAAAATGTAAGACACTCGTGCCTGCAACCTAGTTGCCATAAGAGATAGTTTTTTTTTTTTTTTGTTGAATTCCACCATTTAGCTAAGTATATTTTCCTTTATATGTTGTTGTTCTTTTCATAAGCTGTTCAAGTATTCATTACTCGAAACCCTCTTGTGGTAATATTTGTCTATACCCTTCCTATCCTACTGGTCATATGTAATCCTCGTCTTATACGTTGAGTTCTCTATTAGTCTTTTGCGAACGTTCCAGCCGAATTGCAGAAGATTACCTCTACTCCTGGTAAGCATTTTTCTTCCAAGCAAAAGCCAAAAAAAAGGAGGAAGTGCTGTTTCCTAGGGCTTTTTGTTTCCAGTTTCAAGTGCAGAGGGTGCCATTCCCACCACATTAATGTATTGGCAGGGATTTTGTGGATCGAATGGGTCTCCTGTGTTGCAACTTTCGACTCCTACAACACTCCACTTCAACCTCACACACAACAACAAAATTTTTATCTGTTCAGCTACCTTCATTTCACAACCCACTTTCATCTTCAGCTCCACCTGCACCTTCACACATGTACAAAACCTATCCCAGATATCTGTGCATACTCCACCACTCATTAGATATAAGTTTTTCCATTTAGAGGGTATAGGTGTATTCTAACTAACTTAGAATATCATCCATATCTTCTAAAAAGCTTACCTTAGGTTCATTACTGTTTCAAGATATTATATTTAGGATGTTATATGTATATTCTAATATTCAACATGTGATCCTAAAATATAGAATTTGTCATTTACTTCACACTTCTTTTTTTTTTAGTGTGCAAAATATGTGAATGAATATTTCATTGATTGTATCTTAGGTTTAAAACGATATTATGTGGATTGCTCCCCATATACATCAGGTGCTAACTTGGAATTTTGCAGGGATTAGGTAGAAATTGCTTTCTTTCCCTTTTAGTTTAGGAGTTGGATCTTAATTTGTAATAGTTAGAAATTAATGAAAATATTTACATTTCTTGCATTAGATTAGAATGTATATGCATGCATATTTGCTAGAAATACTTGTTTTTTTTTCTCCAAAATCTCACAATGGTGAAACACGAATGGCACGTGCACCATTTTCGTAAGAGGTAATTGATTCTAAGTTGATGATCCATATCAATGGCCATAGTCAGGGTATTGACAAAACTTAGGATTTTTAACTTTTACGAAATAACACTGGATCCACACTGGATCCGTTTTCAAAATTCATCATATTTTCCTAAATATTTTCTTCTTTTATCAGAATTTAACTTAAAATTAATTCAAAATATATACCAATGACCATAGTCAGGGTATATTGAGAGTTAATTTCATTTTAAATTCTATAAAAGCACCAAATGTGTTTCATTCTTCACCTGAATTTAAATATAGATTATTATATAATACTTTCAATGACCATAGTCAAGGATGTATTATATCTTCAATCTTGTTTTAATTCATCTAAAGAATGAAATAGATTTTCAAAATCCAATTTCAAAAATTCTTCAAATTCATTCATCATTTAGGATAGAATTGTATCATATTTTCAAAATTCCTTTTTCAAAAACTCCAAGTGATGTAAATATCTTCTTCAATCAATCTTCAATTCTTTTAAAAACCAATTCATCTCTTCATTTTCAAATCTATTTCATTTTCAATCTCAAAAGTTCAATTTAACTTTGAGATTTCAAATGTATTTTATATTCAAAATTTCCAATTCAAATCAGATTTCAAAGTTCAATTTGACTTTGAAATTCCAAATTCAATTTATATTCAAAACTCCAAATGAACTCAAAGTTCAATTTAACTTTGAGACTCTTGATTCATCTTCTAAATTCCAAATCCAAACTTCAAAAACTCAAGGTCTAATTTGACTTTGAAATTCGTTTGTATATTCAAATTCTAAATTTCAAGTTCAATTTGAACTTGGAAGTTCTTGATTCATCTTATGAATTTAAACTCCAAATCCATTTTAGGATCCAGGATTCAACACTCATATTGGATCTCAGGCTTCAGATCCAATTCTTCTTTAGGATCCAAACTCCAATCTCATTTTGGATCTTAGACTTCAGATCCAATTTCCTTATAGGGTCCAAAATCCAATTTCATCTTGGATCTTAGACTTCAGATCCAAAATTTCCTTTAAGATCTAGAATCCAATTTCACCTTGGATCTCAGACTTCAGATCCAAATCCATTTTAGGGTCCAGAATCCAATCTAAAATCCATCTTAGGATCCAGAACCCAATTTTATATCCAACCTCAGATCCCAGATCTTAAATCCACTTTAAAGATCCAATTCCATTTCAAAATCTAGATTTCAAATCCAAGTCCATTTACAGATACCATTTGAACTCCCTAAATCCATTTCTATTTTAAATACCATTTGATTTTCTCAGATCCATTCTAAAATTCAAATTCAATATCACTTCCAAATTTCATCTTCTTCTCCTAAATCCATGATTAAATTCAAAGTCCATTTCTGACTTTGAAACTTCATTTCCTTTCATTTCAAAGCTTCAAATCATTCTTTCTCAAAATCAAGATTTATTTTTCCAACTCTGATTTATTTCAAAGACTTAGAACTTCCCTGATCTATCTCAAATTCTAAGTTAGATTCAATCATTTCTTCACTCCTTTACCAAGTTCATCTTAGAATACTTGGAAATTTCTAAATCAATTTTCAAAAGAGCATACATCCTTGCATTACACAAGCATTATTCTTTGTGCATTTAGATTTTTAGAATAAATTCTTAGATTATATTTAGGCAAAGCAAAAGGCATAGATTTGATCCTTGGTTCGATTACCCCTGGTAAAGGCGCCAGGAACGGTCGAACCTCGTACCGACGAGCGAATCCCGTCTCTCCAATTTTCCCGCAATATATTTCAAAACGGAGGCGAGTTATTTGCTAAATATTTTCAAATCAAGGTCAAGTGAGACCGCGCAAAATAGTTCCTCTTCTCTCTTTCTCTCTTTCTTTTCTCTTCTCTCTCTCTATTTCTTTCTTTTATTTTTCTCCCTTCAAAAAGGAGGAAAATAGAGGTTAGAAAAGGAAAAGAGAAGGAAGAGAGAGAAACCAACAAGAGAGGAAAAATTTTGCGATGATCACATCGTTAAATGAAAGGTCCCAGTTTTCACTGGTCGTTAAATTAAAGGTTTCAGCTCCTTCGCTGGTCGTTAAATGAAAGGTCCCAGTTTTCACTGGTCGCTAAATCAAAGGTTCCAGCTCCTTCGCTGGTAGTTAAATTAAAGGTTCCAGTTTTCACTGGTCGTTAAATCAAAGGTTCTAGCTCCTTCGCTGGTCGTTAAATGAAAGGTCCCAGTTTTCACTGGTCGTTAAATCAAAGGTTCCAGCTTCTTCGCTGGTCGTTAAATGAAAGGTCCCAGTTTTCACTGGTCGTTAAATCAAAGGTTCCAGCTCCTTCACTGGTCACTAAATGAAAGGTCCCAGTTTTCACTGGTCGTTAAATCAAAGATTCCAGCTCCTTCGCTGGTCGTTAAATAAAAGGTTTCAGTCTTCACTAGTCGTTAAATAAAAAGTCCTAGCTCCTTCGCTAGCCGTTAAATAAAAGGTCCCAGTTTTACTGGTCGAAATTTCCAAAATCAAAGATTCAGCTCAAAGTCTCATTAAAATCTATATTGAGTGATTATATACACAGAATTTGTGAAAACTTTGCCAATTTGCTAAAAGCATTTGTTGATTCCAAACATTTTACTGCACAAAAGAATCACCTCAGATTACCTCTACTATTCTTATCAAAAGGGTGAAGCTTTTTGTGAAAAAAGTAAAATTCAAATATTCTCTCTGTTGGTCAACCAAGAGGATGTAAGAAATATCCTTGGTATGATTAGCGAAAGAAATATTCAATGATGTCGAGAAACCGGAAGCGAATCCATATTAATTATAGCTATGACACATGTTTAAAGACGACTTTCTGGCAATTAGGCAGTGGAAATATCCTGAGCTATAGAAAGAATTCACTCAATCCATATCTCCTCATTCATTTAAGCTACAATTAGATATCTGCGAAAGGGATCTCTCAATTGTCGTCAAGTTGAAGGCAAATATGTGAGCTAGACCCCTGGGGCCAAAGAAGATTTGGATCATCTCCGAGATGAAGGAGTTTGTGACAGATCCTTCCAGGGAATGTTCAGATCACCGTCAAGATGAAGGCAACTGCACTGAACCTCCCGACAAACCCTAAAAGATATTTGATTGGTGCTATCATCAAGAGATTTTTGACCAATGAGCCAATATCATCAGTATAATTTCTGAGAAAAAGAAGGATCGAAGCATCTCCAAGATGAAGGAGTTTATGATGTACCCTTCCTCGAAAATGAGAGAAAAGTCAGGACATCTTCAAAATGAAGGATGATGTAATAAGATTCCCCCGAAAACCCAAGAAAGCTCAATGTCTCAAAGAGAGTGCCAAAAGATCATCATGGGAAAACTCCCAGATATCAAACTGCCAACCAGAAATCATCTTTTCTTATGCAAAATTCTTTTATCAATATCTTTTTACTACTTGCTTTTATGAAATTAAGAAAATTTCTTCTCTTCTCATATCAGGGAAATGGATAGCTTCCTTGAAGAAAAACATCAGCGCTAGAATTTGAATTTGACTCTTAAGACCGAGGAGTTAACCTTGTTGGAAAGAATACTCTAGGTAAAGGAGGGAATGTCTTTTGCACATACGTGCACATTTTTTTCAAGCATTTGAGTCAACTACAATTTTTATCTTATTGGCAAAATTTTCTAGCTACTCAAAAATGAAATAAATATTCAATATCTATTTTGATGCAACCTGGAGTTCTTTTCAAAAAAGAGTTGCCTCATTCAAGAGAGGTATCTCTTCTTGTCCCATCACATTTTTTTTTTCATTCGAAAATTCTGTATGGTCGCACCCCCTCAGGTTAAGGGTCAAACATGTACTTTTCTGTGAAAGGTCATCAATTTTAAAAGCTGATTTCAGTCTCAGCAATGAGGCATCCCATATAATCTCTTTTCCAAAGCTTTAGGGAACCCCATTTTCCTCCTTTCGCAAACCCCTTTCGGATTTGTTCATTCAAACTCCGAAGGTCCTATCATGGTCTCTTCCTTCGAGGATTCCATTTGGTCGTCCCTTTCAGGTTTAGGTTAAACCTGAGTCTCATTCCGACGAGGTTCCTCGTTTTGACGAGGTGTTTTCTCCCAGTCCCATCATGGTTCTTTCCATCGAAGAATCCATGCTTTGTATATCCATCCAGGATGGGATCCTACTTGAGATTCATCTCACGAGGCATTTTCCAGAAATATCCCATCAAGGTCCTCATGTATTCCTTCCCTCATTTAATTCATCTTGATATATCTTCGTCCAATCCAGGTTAAGGGCTGAACCTGAGTCATTCCAAAAAGTTGATCTTGTCTCACCCATGAGACTTGATCAAAATTCTTATTTTTCACCATTTTGAGATCTTCACCCAAAGTCCCATCACAACTTCCTCATTTCTGTTATTCAATCATATCATTTGCAAGGATTTCATCTCCCGAAAGTCATTCAGGGTAAGGTATTAAGCCGGAGAAGCCATATTTTCAAAATAATTCTTTCACACCCAGTTCAGATCTGCTGAGTGGGGCATTTTTCAAAATTTGGAGTATTTTCTTTGCCACTAAGCTCGGCTTTCAACCGACTTAGTAGCAAAGAAGGGCATCTGTGAACACCCCAATTTTTTCAAAATTTTGTAAATATTCCCCTTTTGCACCTAAGCCTCATTTTTCTGAGTAAATTGAGTCATTTTCACTTAAAATTCCAATTTATTTCTCAGATTTTACTGGAATCAAATCCATTTCATATATCTAACTCAATTTTAGATTCGGATCTGGTGTTAAAATCCAAATCTGAGCCTCGTCATCCAGTTTTTAAACCAAATCACAAAAAGGCCAAAAATAATTTCTGAAAGGCTCAGACAGTCGGTCCAACATCCAATTGGATCCACGGCTCTGTATTTTCTCAATTCAAGGTTAAAAACTCAAACATTTTCTCAAAACACAGGATCCAAAACCTATTTCTAAAGAAATTAAACCTGAATTCCCAGAAAACCCTCCTTTTGTAAATATTTCTCAAAAATCCAAAAAAAGTTATATAAATCTCTTACTTTCCCTAGTTTTAAAGTTTTTATGTCAAAAGTACAAAAAAATCAGAAATTACAAAGAAAAAAGAATAAAAATTCAAAAAAAGAGAAAATACAAAAAAATGGGTTTTAGAAGCCCTTTTTGAAAGTTTTTTTTTACTTAAACCATCTTTTTAGAAAAAAATCTTAGAAGGGAACCATTTTCTGAAAAAATTTCAAAAGATTAGGGACCCGATCTGAAAATTTTCTAACGGTTTCCCGTTATATATACAAGCCGCAGGGGCCTCGAAGCTTCATCCGCCTTCACCCCATCAGATTCACGCACCTTTCTTTCTCTTTTACAATCGGCCTTCTCCTCCTCTCCTCTTCCTCTGCAGCAGCAGAGGGTTTTTCACGATATTAAAAGGAGAGCTCTCTCCTTTGGAATCCGTGCAGTAGAAGGTAAGTGGTTCACCTCCCTTCTCCTTCGGTTCTCTGTGGAAATCTCTTTTCCTATCTCATTACATTTCTTAGTTATTAATGGTGTCCTGTTTTAGTTTTCTCTTTGTTTTCATTAAGCATAATGCATCAGTGGTAGGGTCGACCTGCATATAGCAGGATCGACCCACCTAGTGCAACAATAACGGAATTCTACAATTCCAACATTCATTTTCTGCTCCATGATTTATTTTATTGAATTTTCTTAGTTTGTGTAAGGGTAGATTACTGTTTACGCTATTTTCCTTTTGCATTTCATCATATCAGTTTCTTTTTATTGTTTATCATTTGTACGTTTTATATTCCAGCACATCGCTCCCTCTTATGCATATTTTTTTTTCTTTCTATCTTTGCTATTTGCAATTTGAAGTGGCTAAATTCATTTTAGCAATATACATTTTTTATCAGCATTTTACCGTCATTACTCCCATTTCATCAACTCTGTATTTCACATTCAACAACACTCCATGATTCCTCTGCATTTTCTTTATTCTATATTGTTTTCTTTCCCCACTAACCCGTTTCTCCAATTGATTTGATTTGTTTATCTTGCTGGGTATAGTTTTTCCAAGGTGTATGATCGTTCTATTTCATCCCATTTGCTTTTTCGTTCAGTTTAAATATGATCAATGGTCACAAGAAATACTCAGAATTGATCCGATTCTGTTTGTGACTCGCCATGCCCCATAATTCCTCCTTTCTCTTATACATTGGCTTCCTTCGGACATACCCATATTTGATTATTGTTGAACCCCTCTCCATCCTATGTGAATTTTTTTTTATTCTATTTTGTTGGTTCGTTGATTTCTTTCCCTGATTTGGTTTACTTGTTTTGACCTGTATGGTAACCATTGAGAAAGTAACCATTGGGAAATACCTGGATAAACGCACCTGTGAACACCCCAAAATTTTCAAAATATTCCCTTTTTGCCCCTAACACCATTTTCTGAGCAATTGAGTCAGTTTTAAATTTAAATTCCAGTTTATTTCGCAGATTTTATTTAAATTAAGTTCATTTTATACATCTAACTCAGTTTTGGATCCAGATCTAGGTAAAACATCCAAATCTGAACATTATTGTCCAAATTTTCAAATTAAAATTACAAAAATACCAAAAATAGTTTTTGAATGGCTCAGACAGTCCATCCGGCACCCGTTTGGATTCATTGCTCTATATTTCTCAATTTGAGGTTCAAAACCCGAAAATCTTCTCAAATTTTGAATCCAAAATCATTCTCTAAAGAAATCAAAACCCAAATTTTAGAAAACCCCAATTTTTGTAAATTTTTACCAAAAAATACAAAAAATAGTTTTTGTCCCTTATATTTTCTTAAGTTTTAGGGTTTTATTTCCAAAATAACAAAAAAATCAGAAAATACGGAGAAAATAAAAAAATAAAAAAAAATAAAAAATAGAATAATAAAGGAAATTACAAAAAAATGGTTTTTCTAAAAACCCGTTTTTGAAAAAAAAACTTTTAAAAGGCCCCTTTTTTAAAAGTTTTACTTTCTTAAAAATCGAGTTAGGGTTTGAAACCTTCTCTCTCGCCTTCTCCCTTTCTTTTTCCACCTTCTAGAACCCTCACCGAAACCCTCCATCACCGAACCCTCCATGGGCTTCTCCATCCTCGACCATTGATCAGTAACAACCACCATCTCCTCCCATGGCCTTTCCTCAACCCTTCATCCCTAACGACCCCCCCCCCCCCCCATCCGCTTTCTTCCCCTCTCGCTCGCTCGATCCACCACTAGATCGACATCCCCTTCCTCAACCATTAAGGAAACACAGGGTAAAGAGTGGAGGATTGAAAAAAAAATCCATTTCCCTGTCTCTTTTTCATCCGTTGCCAATCTTCCGTTTTTTCTCCCTCTTACGAAGAAATCCTGATAAACACCAACAGTCTTCTTCTTCATTCCTGGTAAAAGGAGTTCCCCAAAAGAATTATAGCCGACCCCTGCAGAGTTACATCGTAAAATATCAACGAAGCTTCAAAACTCTAGTGGACAACTTGCTGCGCTACTGACGGTCCAGATTGGGTGAAGAAAACCAATATCTACAGCAAAAGTAATCCAGTAAGTGTTCTTTCTCCCCTTTTTTTCAATCCTTAAATTCCCCGTTGCTGATTTTTCTTCTTCTTTTTTTTCTCTTCTCTGAAATCTGTAATAATCTTCTATTTTGGTTTCCTCAACGTATCATGGATGGGGTTGAAATTGCTTATGTCAATTTCAAACACCTCCTTATGCAACAGAAAAAGGGGTTAATCACTCCAACACTTTTTTTCTTTTTCATTTTCATAATTAATCTGGGAATCCTTACGCTTATTTATTTTTTTTTTCCTCTTAAAGTTCGTTCCTCGGTTTATGTTGATTAAGGTCAATAATTTTGCTAGTTTATCTGAATTCTAAACCTATTTCTGGTAGATCTCTTTCTCGGATCATCATCATTACCGTTTTTATTGTTACTGTGTAGAGCATCGTCTCCGCGCCATCTTAGTATTTTGTTTATGTTTTTTTTCTTTTCTTTAAGATTTCGCTCCATTATATGAGTGTCGGATCATACCAGCAGCCTATTGCAGCATCTAGCGATCTGGAACTCTGATCAGAGGTGCTTTGGGATCCAACATCTAACCTGGGTTTGCTGGGCAAATGGCTCCACTCCGATCTATATTTGAACTTACTTTTTTTTTGTACACCTTGGCCTTATATGACCATTTCAATGTTTCTATCTTAATCCTTTCGCCGTTTTATGGATATATTTAATTTTCGCATCCATTTCTTGCGTTTCTTTTACACGCTTTGTTTAAACTCTCCCTTTTCTACCATACTGTAGTAATTACTCAGGTTACAACGTCTGCTTTAACTCCCCTATGTCCGTGGGGTTTGTCATATTGTTTGTGTAAACTATCTTGCATTTGTACTGTTCATAGCTGTGATATCATCTTTATCTTTATCTTTGAATCTGAAATTTTGGGACATCTCTCACAATGCAATTACATTTTGATTCCCTCAATCGAGTGAAATAGGAAATCGTGTCCATATTTCATATACTTTCTTAGGTCTTTATAGCTGATAGATTTCATTATTTCCTGCAATGGTTTATTCATGTTGGTCTGTCATTCTACAACATATTTTCAATGCTCAACATCATATTGCGTCAATTTTGACATATTGATCATGTCAGCCTCGCGTAACTCACTCTAATCTCTTGCCTTGTGTTGAGTTTAATCCATATGTGTATTCTCCGTAATTATGTAAATATGGTTCACAATCGATTGAGGTCTGCTGCCCATCTCTCCCGATTCACTAAAGCACGAATCAGGGCCTTTACCATGTGAACTGCCTTAAAAGGAGCCCTCGGGGGCCTGGAATGCAAAACTAGATATTACCAAAGAAGCAGTGGATATCAAGTTTGCTCTTTTCAAAAGAGAAGTGATGTTCCATCCCAGATGGGCAGGGGGTTACATCCGCCAAATCAAATGAAATGGCTGAAGGACTTCTTTCTCTATCAGAAGAATGTACAAAGTTCCCTTCTCTGGAATTTTAGAAAGAATACGAAGGGTTCTAAGCCATTACAGCCGTCCAAAGAGAATAGATTAATTGATGAAAAATCATGGTGATACTGGAGATGTCAGTGCCTCCCCTCTGTTACAACCATCACAAAATAAGTAATATTCTAATCATGGATGCATCATAGATATTCTAAATGGTAAGCTTCTTTTTTCTTTTTTTTCTTTTTTTTGGGATGCCTTGGTCTTCAAAAGTATGGTAGGTCACCCAAGAGGCTGCTATATGAAATGAGCTGGAATTCATTTCATGAGAAATGCTATCGTGAATGTCTTGATAAAGTGATCTGCAAAATATGGGAGGAATTTATTCCATCTTCCCATATTAGATACTCATTCCTGCATATGTGCTTTGCTGATAAATGTAATTTGAAAGGTTTGGATGTTAATGAATGCCTCTTAAAGTTTGTTGAGATTCTTGAACACACGTTTCACTCTTAATTAGTTCCAGTTTCACTACATAACATGCTCACCTTCACATTTCCATTGCTACATGTTTCATAATACCCACTGTAACACCCTATGATGCCTACATGTCTTCAGATTTTTTTTTTCTGTATGTTCGATAGTTTCAATAATTGGAGATCTAATAAGTAGAGTGCTTAGCATCATCTGAATAAATTTGACCTATTATTGTGAGAAATTATTGGACGTTGCTGCAACTTTCCAGTGGTTATCGAATGCTACCGATATTAAGACCAACCACATGGACCGATAAATAGATATCTGGCAGCATTTTGAGAACTTTAACATGGAACCACGTTCCAGCTTTAATCAGGAACAAAAACATTCCAGTTGCAGAGACTCAACAATGGTTTTGTGATCTGATCGATGGCTATTACCTTCAAGAAATGGATCTGACAAATTGGTTTTTTTTCTGATAGGGGCGTACGTGTCCATTATCAGCAGCTACCACTGAAAATAACTATATCTAGATTCTGCAGTAAAATTCCAAGGTATGGTACCTGTGTGTTGATGTTTAGGTATCCCTTTTCTTTTAAGTTTTACACGTGGGCTTTATCATGCTACTTTTTGAATTTGAAAGAGGAATTTTATGACTGTAACTAAATAATCTCCATGCATAGGCAAAATGGGTGGTTAGTATTGAAGTTAGCATAGAAAGTGTTAGGCAGTTTTTAATAGCTGATACGAGCATTACCAGGTACGTTGGGAAAACTGAAATTGCTTTCATTTTAGAATTAGAATCTGCTGAGTTCTGTAAAATTGTTTATTCATTTGCATGCTACCAAAGAGAAATTATTCATTTTATCCATGTTTAGCAAGCTGTTGCAACCTTTATAGGCTATGATTGTGCTTGTTGTAATTTCACTTTAGCATTTATGACAATAGCAAACCTTGCAGCAACCTCCATTTGTTGAAGTCTTCACAGCCCTTCACAGCCACCAGTTGCACATGGTTATCTCAAATAGCCAGATTGTAAGCCATCAGCCGTCACTTCCAATAAATTTTCCATTGTTAACAAAACCAATATTATGCTTGAGCTACCAAGTGATTGACACATTGAGAAGTTATTTGTTACTGTAAAAGAAATAAAAAAAAAAACCTGGGGCTAGCTGATCTAAGTAAGAACCAGTTGAGTGAGCCTCTCCCCAGAGACACCCTCTCAATCCTTGCAAATGAATCATCTGAAGGTTTTATATAACCTGATGGGCCGGCTAGCAGTAGTCAATGTTTTGAAGAAAAACTTTCTGAGGGAAAGTTCCTTTGGTCCTGGAAATATTACGGTCTTTAGAGGGTTCTTTAGGGAATTTATAGGCTATGATTTGAAGATGCGAATTGTATCCAATATTCATTCAGACCTCTGAATGACAGCAAGGCTTAGTGTTGATAATGAGCAGCTTGTTGCTCTGATTTTTCCAAGGAAAATTAAAGTGGTCTCAAGATCAGATGTCAAGATGCTGAAGCCTTTACTTCCTTCAGCCACTATATTTAGGTTTTCATTTTGCTTATGGTATTGTTCACATACATACATACATACATATATATATATATACATGTATACATATGTATGGGCACATGGATATGTGTATGTTCTCTCATAAATGCAAGGGATACTATATGCGTCTTTTAGCATAATGTAGCATCTTAAGTTAAAATTAGCATAATTCCTTATGTTCACATTCATAGCGTGATCTCTTCCATTTACCTTGGCTTGGTGCTAACTCTTCTTTCTTGCAGGAATCTCTAGAAATGTTGATGTTCCTTTTGGATTAGGATTTCAAATTCAATTCAAGCTGTAATAGCTAGACATAACGAGAATTTATATTCCAGCACTAGATTAGAATGTATGAGCATACATATCTTGGAAATTGCTCACTTTCATCTCATTTTTTTTTATTGCAAAATTTCACAAATGGTGAAACACGAATGACACATGCACCATTTCATAAAAGGTGATTAATCCTAAGTTGATGATTTACATTAATGGCCATAGTGAGGATGTAAACAAAACTTAGGATTTTCATCTTTTACAGAATAACACTGGATCCACACTGGATCCCTCCTTAAAAATCATCATATTTTCAAATATCTTTCTCCTTTATTAGAGTTTAATTTAGAAATTAACTCAAGACATATATCAATGGCCATAGTCAGGATATATTGAGAGATTAATTTCATTTTAAACCCTATAGAGGCACCAAAATGTATTTTATTTTTTTTATTTGAATTCAAATATGATTATTATATAATACATTCAATGACCATAGTTAGGGATGTATTATATCTTCAATCCTATTTTAATAAACTTAAAGAATGAGATATGATTTTTTTTAATTTAATTTCAAATTTCCTCAAATTCATTTCATCATTTAGGATAGAACAACATCATATTTTCAAGATTCTTTTTCCAAAATCCAAGTAATCTCAAATATCTTTCTTCAATCTCTATTTTAATTCATTCTTCTATCTTATTTCAAATATTTAAATTTCGATTTTAAAGTTCAATTTGACTTTAAAATTTCAAAGTTCAATGTTATATTCAAAATTCCATTTTCAATTTCAAGTCCAATTTCAAAGCTCAATTAAACTTTGAATTCTCTGATTCATCTTCAAATTCAAAACCAAGTTTATCTTTTTATCTTCAAAATCAAAGTTTGAGATTGATTCTGAATCTCAAAGCTTGACCCTTCCTAAATTTTAAATTCAATCTGGGTTTTCAAAATCCAGATCCATCTTCAAAAGTCCCATTTGGACTTTCAAAATCTAAATCCAAAGTTAGATCCAAATTACATCTTGGATTCCAGATTTCGGATCCGATTCCCATTTAGGATTCCAGATCCAGAATTCAACTTCATCTTGGATCTCAGGCTTCAGATCCAAAATCCATTTAGGATCCAGAACCCAATTCTATCTTGGATCTCAGACATTAGATCCAAAATCTATTCTAAATTTCGAATCCAATTCTATCTTGGATCTCAGACTTCAGATCCAAAAACCCATTTTAGGATCCAGAATCCAATCCAATCTTGGATCTCAGGCTTCAGATCCAAATTCAATTTAGGTTCCAGATTCTAGATCCAATTCAATCTTGGATCTCAGGCTTCAGATCCAAATTCAATTTAGGTTCCAGATTCCAGATCCAATCCTATCTTGGATCTCAGACTTCAGATCCAAATTCCATCTTGGATTCCAGATCTTGGATTCATTTCCATTTAAAACATAGAATTCAACTTCATCATTGGATCTCAGATTTCAGATTTAATTCCTATTTAGTATTCTAAATCTAGAATTCAATTTCATCTTGGATCTCAATTCTCTCTAAGATCCAAACATTGGATTCAAATTCTATCTTGAATTCTAGATTTCAAATCAAATTATCTTCCTAATTCCATTTCTCAATTCCATTTAGATTTCTCAAATCTCACTATGATTTCAAACTTCAAAAGCTAAAATTCAATTTCATTCCAAACATTCATCCAGGTTCAAAATTCTAATTCAAAGTCCATTTATGACTTTGAAATTTCCTTTCTTCTCCTTTTATCTCAAAATCATTCCTTTCAAAGTCCAAATTTATTTTCCCAAACTCTGATTATTCCAAAAACTTAGAAAATTTTAAATCTTAAATTCTAAGTTAGAAACCATTTCTTCACTCTATTATCAGATTCATATCAGAAACACTTGGAGATTTCAAAATCAGTTTTCAAAAAGAGCATACATCCTGACATTGCACAAGCATGATTCTTTGTGCATTTAGATTTAGAATAAATTCTTAGATAATATTTAAGCAAAGCAAAAAGGCATAAATTTGATCCTTGGTTCGATTACCCCTGGTAAAGGCGCCAGGAACGGTTGAACCTCGTACCGACGAGTGAATCCCGTCTCTCCATTTTCCCAAAAAATATTTCAAAACGGAGGCGAGTAATCTTTTAAATTTTTTCAAATCAAGGTCAAGTGAGACCCCTCAAAAGAGTTCCTCTCTCTTCTTTCTTTTCTTTTCTTTTCTCTTCTTTTCTTTCATTTATTTTCTCCCTTCAAAAAGGAGGAAAATAGAGGTTGGAAAGGAAAAAGAGAAGGAAGAGAGAGAAAAATACAAGAGGAAAATTTTTGCGATGATCACAGTTTTGGCGACCGTGATGGGACACGTCTTCGTTCGGTCGGATCTATGCCTTTGCTTTGCTTTGATATTATCTAAGTCTTTATTCTATAAATGTCAGCTTCATTTCCATGCAAACCTTAGTAGCCTAGACTCTGTCCTAAGCTAACATCATTGCATATAGGATCTAAGTATGGTTTGGTAAGACCATATTGAGGAGATTATTCCATGTTCACATTAGATTTAAATCTGAAATACAACTCTCCTCAATTTTTAGGGATTGAATGCAAACAATATATGCAAGTGTATGCTTCTATTCATTTAAATTCTATCTCTTTAGGACTTGCATTAGAGCTTTCTGGTTTTATTACATGTTGAACATGTTTTCGAAAACATCGCTACCTATATTGTCCCGGTCTTCACGTTGCTGGGCTGTCTCACTGAACCATAGTTCTGGAGAGAGCCTCACAACTGGACCACTTATTTGGGTTCGCCCCCACCTACCACATACCTAAGGGCCATAGTTTGAGGTATATCGGTAGGCACTCAAGGATGTTGAGAAGTCATTACCTTAGAACCGGAGAAATATTTCTATGTCACGTACTTGGAGCTTCGGCTTGAGTATATCGGCGTACCTTGATTGAAATCAGATGATCTGAACCATAGAGTTAGGATTAGGGTCCTACAAGCCATTTCAAACATTGCATTTAGAGTCAGCCTTTAGGGAGTGTTGTGTGCACATCTTTGTTTGTGTAGCTTTGGTTATGTGATGTCTTTCATATTCTCTTATATTTATATATATCAAACCTTTTTCCAAACCCTGGGTGTATTATTCAAAATTTTCCCTTTATTTTCAGAAACCCCAGGTGTATTTTACATCTCTTTTTTTTTATTTCTTTAATTCTTTTCTGATCCTGCCTGCAATTTTTCCAATTTTTCAAAAATTTATCATCTATTTTTCTAAAATTTTCTTCTATGTATCTTCTAAATCTATTCCTCACCTTTTTTAATAAAATTCTCTTTTATCAAGAGATGTTCTTTTGATCATATTCTGAAATTGTTTATTTCTTCTTACGAGGAAAAGATACGATTGTCGTACCTTTCGTACAAACTCAATCCCTAGTGGTGGGGTATCTTTTGTCAAATTGATTTCTTCTTTTTTTAAAATTTCCTCCGAAATCTTTCTAAAAAGGTCCCATTCTGTTTTATAGAGAGCATTTGACATTGTAAGGTGGTCCAGACAAGATCAAAGACCGCACCACTCTAGCACCTCAATCGCAAAGCAGAAAGTGAGAAATGGACTCTCAGAGGTTTGCCAGAGAAGGAGTTCAGGACAACAAGAATGAGATTGATATTGCTATATATCAGTTATTCAAAAAGATGATGGTTGAGATATTATCTGAGTAGGCTGAAGCCAGTTTTGGAAAAGCTCCCACCAAGGAAGATGCACCTGTCACCTTCCTAATGAGCAAGCACAACCATAGTAGTGTGGGAAGTTCTAAAACCAGCAGGGGCAGCAACAAAGGCGACCCGGGCAATCAAAGCAACAATTTGGAATAATCTAGAGGCCAGAATGGAAAGTTCAGCAAAACCCAGGATAAGTCGCTTCAATCCAATCCTCAGCAGAAGGAGAAGAATCCGGAAGAGCTGAAACACAAAGATTGGAGCAGTAACCGAGATTTCACTCCCTTGGATGAGCCGTTGGACAAAGTCCTCGAATACATGTTGACCAAGAGATTAGTCAGGCTCCCAAAAGCCACGAGTCCTTCCATTATCATGGAAAAATACAAGAACCAATTCTGCGGGTTCCACCGGACGATAGGACATGACACTCATCATTGCTTTGTCTTCAAAAACATTATTCAAGACTACATTGATAAGAATCTTTTTGTTGAAGACGAAGAAGAAAAGTGCTCAATCCCCCTAACCAAGCATGCTCAGTCTAGCTTTCAAAAAAGGGACAACTCTCGACAAAAATCACGCAGGCCAAAGGAGACAAAGCATGATGGTTGGAGTTATGACCACGAGTTTTCCCCTCTAGGTCAGCCAGTCAAGGAGGTTCTCAAATACCTGCTCACGAAAGATATGATCAAACTCCCAAGAAGAGATGATCCTTCGGTCACCATGGGAAAATGGAAAGAGTGTTTCTGCAAATTTCATCGAGTAAGGGGGCACGATACAGAGCATTGCTTTGTCCTAAAAAACATCATACAGGATTTCATCGACAAAGAAATTTTGGTACCGGAGGAAGGAGAGGAGCAGCCTGCAGTTCCGACCTAGACTCTTCCGGACCACTCAAAGAATTGATATATCCAAAGTTTTCTGCTTTTGTCACTTTTTGTTAGTCGTCTTGTAGGGGCAAGTCAGCCCAGTCTTCTATGAATCTTTTCCTTCCAAAGTTCTTGTAAATATTCAGTTTTGTTATCAAACTTTTGCTTATGAATGAAATATCACTTTTTCTTTATATCTTTGATATTCAAATACTTCCTTCTTTTTTCATACTGGGGTATTTAAATTCCTGTTCTTTTCAAAATGCAGGACAATCCTGACATCATTCATGAGAGAAATGATATTACCTATGAGGGTTTTTCAAAAATCATGAAATTTTGAAAGTCTTTGTTATGATAACCAAAAAGTTCAAATATTTTTCCAACCTTTGTCAAAAATCAACCCTTGTGTTGATCGAATTTCCAAAAAATGGGTTTAGAACCATTATCAACCCTCGTGTTGATCATATTTTCCAAAAATAGGTTTCAAATCATTATCAATCCTTGTGTTGATTGAATTTTCCAAAAATGGGTTTCGAACCATTATCAACCCTCGTGTTGATCATATTTTCCAAAAATAGGTTTCGAACCATTATCAACCCTTGTGTTGATCGAATTTTCCAAAAAAATGGGTTTCGAACCATTATCAACCCTCGTGTTGATCGTATTTTCCAAAAATGGGTTTTGAACCATTATCAACCCTCGTATTGATCGTATCTTCCAAAGATTGGTTTTGAACCATTGTATCCAAAAATCAAGCCTTGTGTTGGTCTTATCTTCCAAAGATTGGTTTCGAACCATTGTATTAAAAAATCAACCCTTGTGTTGGTCTTATCTTCCAAAGATTGGTTTCAAACCATTATATTAAAAAAATCAACCCTGGCAATTGATCTCCTTTTTCAAAATTAGGCTTCAAACTGTTGCCTTCAAAAAATTGACCCTCATGATGATCTCTCGTGTCTGATCCCCTTTCAAAGATCAGTTCTGGTACTAATCATTCTTCTTACGATGGATTTTTTTCCCAAAATGGTTTCTCACTTATTTTTCCAATGAATATTTTTCCTTTCACTTTAAAGATCCCTTATGCAGGCAGGATCAGACGGAATCTTTTTCTAAAAATCTTATCAATTTTTCGGTTAATCTTGTTATCTTTATTAGTTGCATTCATTTCATTTTCCAATTTAATCAAATTTTCATCAATTTATTACTTTTATCAATTTTTGTCAAGTGTTATCAATTTTTCAGCAATTTTATTAAATGTTATCAAATTTTATTCTTTCATTTTTTTAACCCTTTCAGGTTAAGGGATAAACCTGATGCCTCTTTCCCATGAGGTATTCCTTTTCTTCTTTTTTTACCCTTTCAGGTTAAGGAAAAAAATCTGACCCTCGTTCTCCGAGGTGTTCTCATTCAGGATAAGGGATAATCCTGAGACCCCTCGTAGGAGAAATAATGCTACCTATGAGAATTCTTTTGCAAATACAAGTTTTATCAATCTTTATTTGATTTTCAAAAATTATATCAATTTCTCTTCATTAACTTCTCCTTAAATTCTATTCTTTTCCCATTCAGGATAAGGGATAATTCTGAAACCCCTCGTAGGAGCGATATCACTACCTATGAGATTTTTTTTTGCAAAACAATTTTTTATCAATCTCTCTTTATTTTTGTAAATTTCTATCAATTTCTCTTTTTTAATTTTCCTCAAAATTTTGTTCTTTCATTTTTTTACCCTTTCAGGTTAAGGGAAAAACCTGACCCTCGTCCTTCGAGGTGTTCCCATTCAGGACAAGGGATAATCCTGATACCCCTTATAGGAGCACCGATGCTACCTGTGAGAATTCTTTTTCAAAATAAATTTTCAATAAATTTCTTTAAATTCTTCTCCATTTTTTATAAATTTTATTCTTTTTCCCTTTCAGGTTAAGAGATAAACCTGATTATTTCCCATAAATTCCTCAATTCATATCAAATTTTATTCTATACTACTTCAAGATAAGGGAAAATCCTGAAGCTGTCATAAATAGATTCGAATCTTAGGCCATCTTGGGTCAAGGATCTCGAATGAATCTCCCATCTTCTTCATTGTCGGAATCTATTCATACATTTTGTCAATCCTTCTAAAATCCGACTCTTGGGTAGGAATTATTTCCTTTCCATCTGAGTTCCGACTCATGCTTTTTTTTTCAAAATCCAAGTTTTGACTCGGGTTTTCCCTTTTTATATGGCGTTTAAAGTTCCGAGTTCCGACTCGAACTTCCTATCGGATTCGACACTCGTGTTGGAACTGATCATTGCTTTGAAGATTCGAGTTTTCAAACTCGGGTTTTCCTCTTTTTCATTATTTTAAAGATCCAGGTTCCGACTCGAGTTTTTTCTTTTTTCTGGCGTTTGAAGTTCCGACTCGGACTTCCTATCGGATTCAACACTCATGTTGGAACCGATCGTTCCTTTGAAGATTCGAGTTTTCAAACTCGGGTTTTCCCTTTTTTCATTATTTTAAAGATCCGGGTTCCGACTCGGGTTTTTCCTTTTTATATGCCGTTTGAAGTTTCGAGTTCCGACTCGAACTTCCTATCAGATTCAACACTCGTGTTGGAACCAATAGTTCCTTTGAAGATTCGAGTTTTCAAACTTGGGTTTTTTCTTTTTTCATTATTTTAAAGATCCGGGTTCCGACTCGGGTTTTTCCTTTTTATATGGCATTTGAAGTTTTGAGTTCCGACTCGGACTTCCAATCGGATTCAACACTTGTGTTGGAACCGATCGTTCCTTTGAAGATTCGAGTTTTCAAACTCAGGTTTTTCCTTTTTTCATTATTTTAAAGATCCGGGTTCCGACTCGGGTTTTTCCTTTTTATATGGCGTTTGAAGTTTTGAGTTCCGACTCGGACTTCCAATCGGATTCAACACTTGTGTTGGAACCGATCGTTCCTTTGAAGATTCGAGTTTTCAAACTCGGGTTTTCCTCTTTTTCATTAATTTAAATATCCGGGTTCCGACTCATGTTTTTCCCTTTTTATGGCGTTTGAAGTTCCGAGTTCCGACTCGGACTTCCTATCGGATTCAACACTCGTGTTGGAACCGATCGTTTCTTTGAAGATTCGAGTTTTCAAACTCGAGTTTTTCCTTTTCTCATTATTTTAAAGATCCGGGTTCCGACTCGAGTTTTTCCCTTTTTATGGCGTTTGAAGTTCCGAGTTCCGACTCGGACTTCCTATCAGATTCAATGCTCGTGTTGGAACCGATCGTTCCTTCAAAAATTCGAGCTTTCAAAAACTCAATTTTATCTTTTATCTTTCATTTTGAAAAACCAGGTTCTGACTCAGATTTTTCCTTTTGTATATTCTTATTTCTGAAGCCTCGAGTTCTGACTTGGGCTTCCTTTTGGTTCCAATGCTCACATTGAACCAATTGCTACGTCGAGAATTCGAGTTCTCAAAACTCGATTCTCATTCATTCTTTTATTTTGAAAAACCGAATTTCGACTCGGATTTTCCCTTTTGTATATTCTTATTTCTAAAGCTTCGAGTTCCGACTTGGGCTTCCTTTTGGTCCCGATGTTTGCATTGGACCAATTTCTACGTCAAGAATTCGAGTTCTCAAACTCGATTCTCATTCATTCTTTTATTTTTTGAAAAACCGGGTTCTGACTCGGATTTTCCCTGTTGTATATTTTTATTTCTATTTCTGAAGCTCTGGGTTCCGACTCGGACTTCCTTTTGGATCCAATGCTTGTGTTGGAACCAACTGCTATGTCAAAAATTCGATTCTCAAACTCGATTCTCATTCATTCTTTTATTTTGAAAAACCGGGTTCTGACTCGGATTTTCCCTTTTGTATATTCTTAATTCTTAAGCTTTGAGTTCCGACTTGGACTTCCTTTTGATCCTATGCTCGTGTTGGAACCAATCTTTGCATCGAGAATTTGAGTTCTTAAACTCGATTCTCACTCATGTCCTTTATTTTGAAAAACCGGGTTCTAACTCGGATTTTCACTTTTGTATATTCTTATTTTCTTGAGTTCCGACTCAAATTTCCCCTGTTGATCCAATGCTCGTATTGGACCAAAAGTTCTCCTTGCCTTTCCCCTTCAGGATAAGGGATAATCCTGAAACACCGACAATCATTCTCGCTTAATTCTCAAGTATCTTCGAATGTCGGTCTCTTTCTCAACTCTCCGTTGGAAAACCAGTCCTCGTACTGGTGTGCAATTTTGAAACCCAGTGCTCGTACTGGTATGCATTTTTCGAAACCCAGTGCTTGTACTGGTGCGCATTTTCGAAACCCAGTGCCCCTACTGGTGTGCAATTTCAAAAAAACCCAGTGCTCGTGCTTGTATGCATTTTTGAAAACCGAGTGCTCGTGCTAGTGTGCATTTTCGAAACCCAGCGCTCATACTGGGGCATTTTTTTCTAGTACCCGTACTGGTGTTTTTTTTTTCAAAACCCAGTGCTCGTACTGGTACATCTTTAAATTCAGTGCTCGTGTTGGTACATCTAGTGCTCGTGCTAGTGCTAGTGCTAGTGTCTGGCTGACTGATCAAGTTAGCTCTACCGGTTCAGTCTTAGTACTAACCAATCATCAACATTCAAGTTTTAAATCTCAATTTCAACCTTCGGGTTATCATTTTATCAAAAATCAATCTTTTTCTCTTGCGAAGGACCCCTCTTCAAGGAGAGTTCGAGGGAGCTCATTCCTTTCGCATGCAACCATCTTTCGTTCGCAAGAACCCTCTTCCAGGGAGAATTTAAAGGGACTCGTTTTCTTCGCGAACAGTTTGCAAAACAACAACCAACTTTACACAAAAGAACCCTTTTTCCAGGGAGAGCTTCGACGGAAGCTCGTTTCTTTTTGTGGCCCTCATTTTTCTCATCTTTGGACAACCCCTTCACGGAGGACCCTCTTCTAGGGAGAGTGTGATGGACTCGTTCCTCTGTGATACTTTCTCAACTTTCTTTTTCGTCCGCCTTTCCATAAGAGAAGCCTACAGATAGGGAGTTTTGACGAAAGCTTAATTTCTCTTTGAAAGTTTCGTTTTGCAAACACCTCCTCTTTGGGGAAGAGAGGAGTATTTCCAACTTCCCATTCAGGTAAGGGCTAAGCCTGAGTCTCTCTTTTTAGGGAAAAAGAGAGGAGAATTTTGTCATGGACGTGTCGATTTGATATCGAGCAATTTCTTTCATCAAGGATTTCTAGAATATTTTGCCAATTTGCTATCAAAAGTCATTGTTGATCTCAAAGCTTTCATCACATAAAGAATTTCCTCAAACTACGTTTAGTATTATTTTCAAAAGAGCAAGACTTTTGCGAAATAAGAACTAAATTCAAGCTTTTTCTGTTGGTCAACCAAGAGAATGAAGAAAAATCTTCGATATGACCGACAAAGGAAAAATTCAATGATGTTGAAAAGCCATAAGTAAATTGATATTGATCATAGCCATGGCACATTCTTAAAGACCGCTCTTTTGGCAGTAAGACAGTGAAAATATCCTGGGCAGTAAAAAAGACCTACCCAATCCATATCTCCTCAGTCATCTAAGCTGCAATCAAATATCCGCAAAAGTGATCTCTCAATTGTCGTCAAGATGAAGACGAATATGCGAGTTAGACCCCCAAGGCCAAAGAAGATTTGGATCATCTCTGAGATGAAGAAGTATGTGAAGGATCCTCCCAGGGTACGTTCAGAGCACCGTCAAGATGAAGGCGACTACGATGAGCCTCCCGACAAACCCTAAAAGATATTTGATTTCTGATATCATCCAGAAATTTTGACCAATGAACCAATATCATCAAGCCTAATTTCTGAGAAATAAAAGAAGGATCGGAGCATCTCCAAGATGAAGGAGTTTGTGAGGTACCCTTCCCTGAAAAAGAGAGAAAAGTCAGGATGTCTCCAAAATGAAGGATGATGTAAAAGAAACCAAGAAAGCTTCATGACTCAAAAGAGTGCAAAAAGATCATCATGGTAAATGCCCAGGATATCAAACTGCTAAAAACTGTCAGGAATCATCTTTATTTATGTGAAATTCTTCTATCAATATCTTTTCACTCAATTGCTTTTATGAAGCTAAGAATATTTCCTCTCTTTTCATATCAAGGAAATTGATATATTCCTTGAAGAAACTCAACAACAACAAATTTGAATTTGATTCCTGATTCTACGGAGTTATCCTAATTGGAGTTAATACTCTAGGTGGAAAGAGGTGATATTTTCACACATATATGCACAATTCAATCATTTCTGAATCAACTACAATTTTGGCATCTTATTGGCAGTATTTTCTCATTATCCCAACATGAAGCAAGAACTTGATGTTCGTTTTGACTTATCCTGACGTCATCCCTCCTTAGGACTGGAAAGTCCTTTCCTTCCGTCTGATCTGAGCGCTCTTAGATTCGCACGCTTCCCTGCGTTCCCCAATGTCCCGCCATAGACAGTTCTTGCTCAAGATAAGGGTTAAACCTAAACTTTCTGCAAAAGGTCTGTTATTGTCAAAAGCTATTTTCAGTCTCAGCAATGAGGCGCCCAAGATCAACTCCTTTTCAAGCTTTAAGGACCCCCATTTTCATCCTTTTGCAAACCCCTCTTGGACTTGTTGTGCGAAGTCTAGAGGTCCCATCGCAGTTTTCTCGCTCCTCAAGGATTATGTATCCATTCAGGCTAAGGATTAAACTTGTTACCTCGCTCCTCGAGGTATCACCCAAACCTTCTGCAAGAGGTCGTCTGTTTTTAGAAAGCTGATTTAGTCTTAGTAATGAGACGCCCCAGATCATCCCCTTTCCAAGATTTAGGGAATCCCTTGTTTTTCTCTTCTCGCAAACCCCTTTCAGATTTGTTCGTCCAAACTCCGAAGGTCCCATCATGGTCTCTTCACCCGAAGATTCCGTATGGTCACCCCTTTCAGGTTAAGGGTTAAGCCTGAACCTCGCTCCGCGAGGTATCTTTCCATTCAGGTTAGGGTTAAACCTGAGTCTCACTTCAACTAGATATCCTTTCTAGTCCCACCACGGTTTCTTCATCCGAGGATTCCATACGGTTCCCCCTACTGAGGTCAAGGGTTAAACCTGAATCTCGCTTTGGCGATGCATTTTGTTGTCTCATCACGGCTTCCTCGTTCGAGGATTTTGTATGGTCGTCCCCTTCAGGTTAAGGGTTAAGCCTGAACCTCGTTCCATGAGGTATCTTCCGTTTAGGTTTGGGTTAAACCTGAGCCTCATTTCGATGAGGTAATCCTCCCAGTCCCATCATGTTTTTTCCCCACAAAGGAATCCATGCTTTGTACATCCATCCAAGAAAGGATCATGCTTGAGTTACATCTCACGAGGCATTTCTCTCGAGAATGTCCCATTGAGGTCCCCTTATATTCCTTAACACATCCGAATTATCTTGATTTATCTTCGTCCCATCCAGGATTAAGGGCTAAACCTGAGTCATTCCAAAGGCTGATCTTGTCTCACCCATAAGACTTGATAAAAAAATCTTATCTTTCACCAATTCTGGGATCTTTACCCAATTTCCCATCACGATTTCCTCATTTTTTTATTCAGTCATATCACTTTCGAGGATTTTGTCCCCCCAGAACCATTCAAGATAAGGTTTTAAGCCCAAAAACCCATGTTTTCGAAATAATTCTTTCACACCCAGTTCAGGTTGGCTAATTGGGGCATTTTTCAAAATTTGGAGTGTTTCTTTGCCACTAAGCTCGGCTTTCAACCGGCTTAGTAGCAAAGAGGGGCATCTGTGAACACCCCAAAATTTTCAAAATATTTCCTATTTGCCCCTGACCCCATTTTCTGAGCAATTGAGTCAGTTTTAAATTTAAATTCCAGTTTATTTCGCAGATTTTATTGAAATTAAGTTCATTTTATACATCTGACTCAGTTTTGGATCCAGATCCAAGTAAAACATCCAAATCTGAACATTATTGTCCAAATTTTCAAATTAAATTTACAAAAATACCAAAAATAGTTTTTGAATGGCTCAGATAGTCCATCCGGCACCCGTTTGGATTCATTGCTCTATATTTCTCAATTTGAGGTTCAAAACCCGAAAATCTTCTCAAATTTTGAATCCAAAATCATTCTCTGAAGAAATCAAAACCAAAATTTTAGAAAACCCCAATTTTTGTAAATTTTTACCAAAAAATACAAAAAATAGTTTTTGTCCCTCATATTTTCTTAAGTTTTAGGGTTTTATTTCCAAAATAACAAAAAAATCAGAAAATACGGAGAAAATAAAAAAATAAAAAAATAAAAAAATAAAAAATCGAAATAATAAAGGAAATCACAAAAAAATGGTTTTTCTAAAAACCCGTTTTTGAAAAAAAAACTTTTAAAAGGCCCCTTTTTTAAAAGTTTTACTTTCTTAAAAATCGAGTTAGGGTTTGAAACCTTCTCTCTCGCCTTCTCCCCTTCTTTTTCCACCTTCCAGAACCCTCACCGAAACCCTCCATCACCGAACCCTCCATGGGCTTCCCCATCCTCGACCATTGATCTGTAACAACCACCATCTCCTCCCATGGCCTTTCCTCAACCCTTCATCCCTAACGAACCCCCCCCCCCCATCGACTTTCTTCCCCTCTCGCTCGCTCGATCCACCACTAGATCGACATGCCCTTCCTCAACCATTGATCTGCAACAACCTCTCTTCTCGAATCATCTTCTCCATCAACCTCCACCCTGCGATCGAGGATCACTTCCCTCATCCATCATCTAACCTGGGTTTGCTGAGCAAATGGCTCCACTCCGATCTACATTTGATCTTACTTTTTTTTTGTACACCTTGGCCTTATATGATCATTTCATTGTTTCTATCTTAATCCTTTCGTTGTTTTATGGATATATTTAATTTTTGCATCCATTTCTTGCGTTTCTTTTACAGGCTTTGTTTTAACTCTCCCTTTTCTACGATACTGTAGTAATTACTCAAGTTACAGCGTCTACTTTAACTCCCCTATGTCCTTGGGGTTTGTCATATTGTTTGTGTAAACTGTCTTGCATTTTTCTTGTTCATAGTTGTGATATCATCTTTATCTTTATCTTTGAATCTGAAATTTTGGGACATCTCTCACAATGCAATTACATTTTGATTCCCGCAATCGAGTGAAATAGGAAATCATGTCCTTATTTCATATACTTTCTTAGGTCTTTATCGCTGATAGATTTCATTATTTCCTGCAATGGTTTATTCATGTTGGTTTGTCATTCTACAACATATTTTCAATGCTCAACATCATATTGCGTCAATTTTGACATATTGATCATGTCAGCCCCACGTAACTCACTCTAATCTCTTTCCTTTTGTTGAGTTTAATCCATATGTGTATTCTCTGTAATTATGTAAATATGGTTCACAATCGATTGAGGTCTACTGCCCATCTCTCCTGATTCACTAAAGCACGAATCAGGGCCTTTACCATGTGAACTGCCTTAAAAGGAGCCCTTGGGGTACTGGAATGCAAAACCAGATATTACCAAAGAAGCAATGGATATCGAGTTTGCTCTTTTCAAAAGAGAAGTGATGTTCCATCCCAGATGGGTAGAGGATTACATCCGCCAAATCAAGAGAAATGGCTGAAGGACTTCTTTCTCTTTCAGAAGAATGTACAAAGTTCCCTTCTCTGGAATTTCAGAAAGAATACGAAGGGTTCTAAGCCATTACAGTCGTCCAAAGAGAATAGATTAATTGATGAAAAATCATGGTGATGCTGGAGATGTCAGTGCCTCCCCTCTGTTACAATCATCACAAAATAAGTAATATTCTGATCATGGCTGCATCATAGATATTCTAAATGGTAAGCTTCTCTTTTCTTTTCTTTTTTCGTTTTTTTTGGGATGCCTTGGTCTTCAGAAGGATGGTAGGTCACCCAAGAGGCTGCTATATGAAATGAGATGGAATTCATTTCATGAGAAATGCTATCGTGAATGTCTTGATAAAGTGATCTGCAAATTATGGGAGGAATTTATTCCATCTTCTCATATTAGATACTCATTCCTGCATATATGCTTTGCTGATAAATGTAACTTGAAAGGTTTGGATGTTAATGAATGCCTCTTAAAGTTTGCTGAGATTCTTGAACACACGTTGCACTCTTAATTAGTTCCAGTTTCACAACACAACGTGCTCACCTTCACATTTCCATTGCTACATGTTTCATAATACCCATTGTAACACCCTATGATGCCTGTATGTCTTCAGATTTTTTTTTTCTGTATGTTCGATAGTTTCAATAATTGGAGATCTAATAAGTAGAGTGCTTAGCATCATCTGAATAAATTCGACCTATTATTGTGAGAAATTATTCGATGTTGCTGCAACTTTCCAACGGTTATCGAATGCTACCGATATTAAGACCAACCACATGGACCGATAAATAGATATCTGGTAGCATTTTGAGAACTTTAACATGGAACCACGTTCCAACTTTAATCAGGAACAAAAACATTCCAGTTGCAGAGACTCAACAATGGTTTTGTGATCTGATCGATGTCTATTACCTTCAAGAAATGGATCTGACAAATTTTTTTTTTTCTGATAGGGGAGTACGTGGCCATCATCAGCAGCTACCACTGAAAATAGCTATATCTGGATTTTGCAGTAAAATTCCAAGGTATGGTACCTGGGTGTTGATGTTTAGGTATCCCTTTTCTTTTAAGTTTTACATGTGGGATTTATCATGCCACTTTTTGAATTTGAAAGAGGAATTTTATGACTGTAACTGAATAATCTCCATGCATAGGCAAAATGGGTGGTTAGTATTGAAGTTAGCATAGAAAGTGTTAGGCAGATTTTAATAGCTGATACGAGCATTACCAGGTACGTTGGGAAAACTGAAATTGCTTTCATTTTAGAATCAGAATCTGCTGAGTTCTGTACAATTGTTTATTCATTTCCATGCTACCAAAGAGAAATTATTCATTTTATCCATGTTTAGCAAGCTGCTGCAGCCTTTATAGGTGTCAGCGTCGCAAAATTTTTCCTGTCTTCCCTTCCTTGCGGAAGAGAGAGGAAAAATGCTTTTGCGATTCAAACTTGTCCGGATTTTGGAAATTGTTTTGAAATATTCACCTCTGTTTTGAAAATCACGGGAAAATCCATGGGATGGGGCTCGACCTGTTGGTACGGGGTTTGACCGTTCCTGCCGCCTTTAATAGGGGTAATCGAACCAAGGACCAAAATTGTGCTTGACTTAGTTAAATCATCGAAATTGTGTTGTATCCTAAATGCACAGAGAATTCAGGCATGTGCTATGAGATTTTGTAAAATGTAAGTTGGAAAAAGATGATGTATGCTTAGAAAACATTTGGAGTTGAAAAGCATTTCTCAGAAAATCAATCTCTCAAGAAACTCAGATGAAAGGATTTGGAAATCACCAAAAAGTCTATGAAGTTTTGGGAAAATCATGAATGGATGAAAGTCCTGGGAAAATAGAGAAGGTTCTTGAGAAAAGATGAATATTTGAAAAAGAAAATATTTATCAAGAAAACTCTGAGTTTGAAAATTTTCTTAGGCAAATGATGGAAAATTTATAGGAAAGCTCTTTGGAGATGGAAAATCAAAACATAGGAAATTGAAATCCTGAGAATCTTGTCTTTGAAATATCTGAAAATCAACCTTGATTCTTGAGAAAGATGAGAAATTCATTTTGAAAATGAATCTTAAGAAAATAACATTTTCAGGAAAAATCACGGGAAAACTTGACTTGGAAAATTTGATTTTGAAAATTTTAGAAGTTTTTTGAGAAACTGATTTCCATGGAATGAAGTCTTCTCGATAAAATCATGAGAAAACCAATGATTTCACGATGCAAATGATATAATTGAATGAATGCACTTAGAAAAGATTTTCTAAGAAATTTGTTGGAAAATGTGTATTAAGCCAAAGTAAATCCTTCACATATTTTGACTGTGGCCATGAATATGTTCAGAGTTTATTTGAGTTAATTCACAATATTTTGAAAAATTGGAAATATGATGTGCATTTTAAGATAGCCTAAGAGTGTAGGCTCAGTGTGACTGGTAGAAGGATGATGGATTTGGGTCTTGTCCATATTCCGACTAGGGCCGTAAATATGGATTCCACCGAGTTCATCAACTCCCTAAGAGTTGGTGCACGTGTCATTCGTGTACATCCATAGTGCTTTTGAGATAAAATGCATGAATCACAAAATCAGGATATTACAAAATTAAACTACATGATATGCTTCCTAATTTAAGCAGTAAAAGTAAATATTATTCCAAGTTTGATTATTACATCTCTGACATGAGTCAAAATAAATGAAATAAATAAGAAAAATACATGGTATAAAAGAATCAGCATCCTCCAGATTTTCCTGCAAAATGAGAGTTAATACAAGATACCCAAGGAAATGGATATATATATGTAATATATACAACGAAGATACACTTGGTTATATCTAAATGCTTGAATTTGTGCTAAATGACATGTGATAATGAAGATGTATTTACAAAAAAAAAAGAAAAAAGAAAAATATCCACATAAATACGTGTATGTGAAAACAAGTGCACATGAAGATATATATATGTATATAAGTGTATATATATATATATATATATATATATATATATATATATATATATATATATATATATATAGGTATAGGTATACATATATATAATGAGAAAATGTACATAGTAATTGGAATTCTATAAATAATGGGTAAAACCAGAAAATACAGGGTATATGTAGTTTTTGTAGGTAATTTCACAATTTCGTAATTCCCAAATTATAACATATTTCTCAGTAAAATCGGGTATGGAGGTTCCCTATATATCAATAACCAAGCATGCCAAAGATGATATAGAGATCATGAATCGATATGGATATATCCATTCATGAATATAACCAATTATCAAGACTGGGTACCTGCAAAAGAAGAGATGGACAAAATACATAATATACACAATGTGCAGGAGATGTACTGTGGAAGCACCAGGGCAGTTTTAAGGACATTCTGAAAGGGGTGCGATGCATGGGTACATATGATGATGCGAGTGCTCCTACGAATGGATGAAAAGAGATGTCTGTAAAGACTAGAGCACATGCATATGATAAAAAAAAACAACTGGAGATCATCATTCATTTGGAGGCAAACTGGTAAAAGAAAGCTCATATATATTGAAAGTTGAATAGGACATGACAATGAAGTATAAGCACAACAAATTGATGAGTCTATGCAACAATTGGGTGTGTATATAGAACAACACATGAGGCAGCATGCAGAAGATGAGATACAGATATGCATATAGACTATTAACCAACTGTTCAATAATCATAACAAATCGTATAACTGACAGTGCTATAACTATAAAGCCTTCATGCTATGCCATTCATGATCTTACTTAGACTCACAGTGCAACGTATACTCTCTTTCAAACTCATCATGCCTTCAAACAACAAATGCATATACACATCACAAGCTATTTACAGTATCCATGCTACACGCATGATTGCAGCTTGGACTTACACAGCAAATCAGCATGTTCAATCAGGAAAGTTGTTGAATGTCCATCAAACACCTCACTAAACAATATATAAAAGTAGCTGAATACGCATGGAGGGAATACCAATTGACATCTTGAAACTTCATAGTTACTTGAAACAAAGACTGCAGGTGACACCTTTATCGAACAACCCAACTCCAGATGACCCTTAACGCACAAAATATACAAAAGGAAGAAGCAGATGAAATATGCTATACATATGTTAAGGAAGGTGATATTCCAGCTAGTAATCACAACTTTGAAATCGCCAATCAAATGATCCTTTGGCAATTTGTCTATCATGCTGAGACTTATGCCAACAGTAAGATCCTCACCCCTTTGAGATGGTTGAATACATGGACAAACGACCCCTTGGGTTTTCTGCAGCCATGGCCTTTGTACTAATGTTTTAAGTGTCAATCTTACAACACCATCATCAAGGATATCGAAGAGAAAGAAAAAAAAATACAGATTTATAAACCATAAAAAAAATACAGATTTATAAACCATGACACGAATAGCAGAAATATGATAAATTTTGCAGGAAATAGAATATTACAGTGATGAGATAAAAAAAAACGAAATGGAAATTAACGTTGAGTTTAGATGTAGTTCATAGGTTAATGACACTAGTTTGATGTACGATTAATCCTTCCGGACATCGTTTTTACCCCATGATATGCAAATCTTATTATTAGAAATCATATGAAAATACAGAGACCCAGGACACGTAGGAGCTCTTGAAATCAATGTGAATCAGGAAAGCATCTAAGAAAACAAACAAAAAGATGAGAAGATTGCTACAGCTAAAACTGAAAGTGAAGTTTATTGCGAAAAAAAAAAGTTCGATAAAACTGAAATCCATTGCAAATGATCTTCTCACATAACTGTGTAGTCACAAATACGTAGCAGAATGCTCCAGGTGTGCAGGTCTCGAATTATAATGAAGAGATTATCTTGAAACATTTTAGATGCTGGAACAAATTGTGCAAAAGCTTAAAAAAAATGACGATTTGAGGACCCTGCTGAAATGAATTATGCAAAGCCTTTTAAGGAAACATGACAATTTGAGGACCATGCTTAAATGAGAATGCCATTAAAGGGGCATCATCGATTCCAAACATATTGAAAAACCCAAGGTGCAAGCCACATCAAACATTATCACGGGTTTGCGTTGCAGATGACATAAACGTGATGCCTAATTCGCACAAACGTAGAGGTAAAGGGGGTCTTTACCTTGATTTGGCAAAGGCTGAAGAAGCACTTCCTACAGGGTGAGCTGAGCCTCCAGGAGTTGATGAGAAAATCCCTGGATATCAGCCGTTGGAGGCTTGTCTTCCTTTAGAGTGTGCTGCTGGACTACCCCTGCTGCTGAGCTGAAGACACGGTTGGTCTTCTGCTGATGGGCTGAGAGGAAGGGGAAAGCAATCGACTGGGTTGAAGAAGATGGGAAGGAGCCCGCTGAATTTCTGATGCCCCTTTGCTGGACCCTCCTCCTCTCTTTAATAGTCGGCCCTTCAAATCCCCCCTTTTCCTTCCTTTTAGCTGACCTTGATAACTCTTAAAACAGACTTTTAAAATTTTTTGAAATCTTTTTGAAAAAGGGAACTCACCGTTTTCAGAGGGGACGACTCCTACTCTTAAGATGACATTTGAAAACTTAGGTAAAATGGGGGTTTTATGGTGGCACCCTTTGGGGCTGAAAAAGTAAAACAAAAGGAAAATTAAAAAAAAAACAATTTTTTGTTTTTCTCTTTCTCTCTTTTTTTTAAGGTGGTGCCACCTCAACTGAATTTGGAAGCTTTTTGAAGTATATAAAAAAAAATTGTTTTTCTTGGCAAAGAGTCTTAGTGGGGTGCCACCTACATGGGCCCACTAATTATTTTATTAAAAATTAAATCAAATAAAAGAGTTTTATAAATCGGTGCCACTTCCGGATGGGCACTGTTTTGAAAATAAGAGAAATATTTGAAAATTTGAGCGTGACACCACCTCGAGGCGGGTCCTATGTCACTTATTTGAAATAAAAGCCAAGTGGAATTTTTGGAATTTTCATAATAATAGGCTAGTTTTGGAAAACACGAAGCAAAATTTGGCTTGATTTCAAAACTTAGAAGAAAATGGTTCTTTAGGGCAAATTTTTGAAAGATGTAGGGAAATTCGGAGCCTTTTTGTAAATGTTTGAAATAAGGTCTTATGAATTTTGAAATTGTGTCCCCCTCTTTTCAACTGACGAAATCTTGAAAATCAATGTCCAAAACTATCCAGATCATTTTATTGAGAAAAACTTTTGTATATCGGGGTCCTGGGGGTAAAATGGGAAGAATTGGTAATTTTGAAGGCCCAGGGTTTTGAAAATCAATTTTGAAAAGTTTAGAAATCAAATCTGGATTGACAATTTTGAAAATCAGGAGTTTTGGATATCAAAATGACATGCTATGCAGTGAAATGATATGCAATGCTCATGCGATGTTATGCAAAGACATGTCCCACGAAATTGTCACTCTGAATTTGAATTTGAAAATTCTAACTTCTGGTTAAGCGTGAAATTTTGAAAATTTGCAGTTTGAAGATGTCTCTGAGTTTAAATAGAGAAGTTTTTTAGACTTAGGCCTAAAATTTTGGACTTTCTACCAGGTTTAATCTCAGAAAATGACCATTTTGCCCTTCATTGATGTTGAAGAACCAGAATGTAATGATTGGGGGAAATGTCAAGAAGGTGAGTGAAAATTTGGGGTGTTTACAGATGCCCATCTTTGCTACTAAGCCGGCTCGTGGCCGAGCTTAATGGCAAAGAAAAATACTCCAAATTTGGGCTATATATAAAAAAATGTCCCAGTTAGAAGGATCTGACTGGGTATGAAGAAATTAGCCCGAGAAAGATGGTAGATATGAAATGGAGAATGAAGAGGAATAGATCTGCTTTATGAGAGTGAAGTTCAGATTTTTGCCCTTATCCTGGATGGGACAGAAAATGCTTCGTATGGAATGAAGCTCAAGTTTGACCCTTAACCTGATTGGGGAAGGAAATACCTCATCAAGATGAGGCTCAGGTTTGTACCCTTATCCTGATCGGGCGGAAAATGGAATACCTCATTGAATGAGGCTCAGGTTTGTACCCTTATCCTGATTGGGCGGAAAATGAAATACCTCATTGGATGAGGCTCAGGTTTGTACCCTTATCATGATTGGGTGGAAAATGAAATACCTCATTGGATGAGGCTCAGGTTTGTACCCTTATCCTGATTGGGCGGAAAATGAAATACCTTATCAAAGGAGGCTCAGGTTTGTACCCTTATCCTGATTGGGCAGAAAATGGAATACCTTATCAAAAGAGGCTCAGGTTTGTACCCTTATCCTGATTGGGCGGAAAATGGAATGGAATCCTCGAAAGGAGACCATGATGGAACCTTCGGATTTTGCAGAATAAATCCAATAGAGGTTTTGCAAAAGGAAGGAAAATGGGGTCCCTAAAGCTTGAAAAGGGGTTAATTTTGGGCGTCTCGCTGCTGAAACTAAATAGCTTTTTGAAATTACCTTTTGCAAGAAATGATAGATGGTTCGACCTCGAACCAAAATGGGACTATTTATGGTGGGACAGTGGGGACACAGGAAAGTGTGTGAATCAGAGAGCTCACGCTCTCAAAGAAGGGATGGAATGAAGTCCTTAAGAGGGATTGAAAATTGGTGTCAGGATCTATCAAAAACGGACATCAAGCTCTCACTTCATGTCAGAATAGCTAGAAAATATCATCTAAATATTGAGAATTCTGTTGTTGGTTCAAAGTTTATGAAAATAATGCATATTGTTGCAAAAATATTCCTTCTTTTCTACCTGAAGCATTGCCTCCAAACGAGCTTCACTTCGAAGAATCAAGACTTTGAAATCCAAATTGCTTGCGATTGACCTTTTTCAAGGAAGCTATCAATTTTCTTGATATGAACAGGAAAGAGATAATTTAATATTATGAAAGCAATCGATGAAAGGATATTGATAATAGAATTTCACGAATTTAAAGAAGATTCTTGATAGATTTGGCAGTTTGATATCCTGGAAGCTTCTCTCATGATAATCTTTCTGCACTCTTTTGGCTCTCTTGGGTTTTGGTTACATTCTCCTTCATTTTGGAGATGTCCTGACTTTTTCTCTCTTTCTTTTCCCTCTCTTTCTTGCTCTCTTTTTTTTTGGAAGGGTACATCACAAACTCCTTCAACTTGGAGATATTCCGATTCTTCTTTGACGATATTGGCTCTTGGGTTAGAGATTTTTTGGATGATAGCGGAAATTAAATATCTTTTCGAGATTGTCGGGAGGTTCATCACATCTGCCTTCATCTCGACAGTGCTTTGGACTTTCCTTGGAAGTATCCATCACAAACTTCGTCATCTTGGAGATGTTTCAAATCTTCTTTGGCTCCGGGGGTCTACTTGCTTAATTCGCCTTCATCTTGACGACAATTAAGAGATCCCTTTTGTGGATATTTAATTGCAGCTTAGGTGATTTTAAGGAGACAGGGCTTGGATGAATTCTTTTTTTTTCTATTGCTCAGGATATTTTCACTGCCTCATCTTCATAAGAATGGTCTTTAAAAATGTGTCATTGACTGCGATCAATATCAATCATTTATGGCTTTGCTCTAACATTGAATTTTCTTTTGATGGCCATATCGAGGATTTATCCTTCATCCTTTTGGTCGGCCAATAGAAAGAATTTAAGTTTTGAGTCATTTTTTGCAAAAGCTTCACTCTTTTGGAAGTAATGCTGAAGGTAAGCTGAGGTAGAGATTTGTGCAATAAAGATTCTGAAATCAACAAATATATTGATTTGACAATTTGACAAAGTTTTCTTGAAATCCTGGGTGAAAGAGAGTGTTTGAGATCCGGCTCCACACATCCGTGACAAAAATTCTCCTCTCTTTTTCCCCAAAAAGAGAGACTCAGGCTTAGCCCTTACCTGAATGGGAAATGGAAAATACTCCTTTCTTCCCTGAAGAGGAGGTGTTTGCAAAATGAACTTTCGAAGAGAAATTAAGCTTTCGTCAAAGCTCCCTAATATTAAGCTTCTCTTATAGAAAGGGGCCGATAATAGTGAGGTCAGAAAATTGGGTCATGAAAGGAACGAGTCCATCACACTCTCCCTAAAAAGAGGGTCCTCCATGACGAAAATGGCCTAGTATGAAATTGGGGGGTCACGAGAAAAGCGAGTCTTTGTCGAGCCTCTCCCTATGAAAGGGTTCCTTGTGTGAAATTGGAAATTATTTTGCAAACGGTTCACAAAGACGCGAGTCCCTTCAAACTCTCCCTGAAAAGGGCTAAGTGAACGAATTGGATAGCATGCAAAAAGAACGAGCTCCCTCAAACTCTCCCTAAAAAGGGTCTCGCAAGAGAAATGATTGAAATTGGATATTGAAATTGATTGACCCAAAGGTCAAAATTGGAAATTGGGAAATTAATTGTTTGAATGACCCGAAGGTCGAAATTGGATGACCTGACGGTTGAAATTGAGAATTGGTTGACCGAAAGGTCGAAATTGTGTGTGACACGAAGGTCAGAATTGAGAATTGGTTGACCAAAAGGTCAAAATTGTGTGTGACCCGAAGGTCGAAATTGAGAATTGAGTGACCCGAAGGTCAAAATTGAGAATTGATTGACCTGAAGGTCGAAAATTGGAATTTGAATGACCTGGAGGTCAAAATTGAGAATTTGGTATATGGAATTGAGAATTGGAATTTGAAATTGAAAATTGGGTGACCCAGGGGTCAAGATTGGGAATTCACTGATCCAAAGATTTGAATTGAAAATTGGTGGGCAAAATATCAAATTTGAGAAATTGACTGATCCTGAGGATCAAAGTGACTTGGATCAACAAAAGAGAATAACTGGCTTGAGTCAGAGCTCGAATAAAGTAAAGAGATCACGAGTCCGAACCTGGATCAACAAAGGAAATAAAGAGCTTGAATAAATAAAGAGATCTCGAGTCGGAACCCAGATCAACAAAAGAAAATAAAGAGCTCGAATCTGAGCTCGAATAAGATAGAGAGATCTCAAGTCGGAACCTAGATCAACAAAAGAAAATGAAGAGCTTGAATCTGAGATCGAATAAGATAGAGAGATCTCGAGTCGGGACTCGGATCAACAATAGAAAATAAAGAGCTCGAATCAGAGCTCGAATAAGGTAAAGAGATCACGAGTCGGAACTTGGATCAACAAAAGAAATGATTTAAAGGAAAACCTGAGTCGAAACTTGGATTTTCAAAGAAAAAATAAATTTGAGAAAAAAAAACCTGAGTTGGAACTCGGTTTTTCACAGAAAAATATAGACCAACTTGAAAATTGGATTTTAAAATAATGCCAGTTCGAGCACTGGATTTTGAAATAATACCAGTTCGAGCGCTGGATTTTGAAATGATACCAGTTCGAGCACTGGATTTTGGTTCAATATTAATGATTGTTTTTCGATTTTGAATAACAATTAGGAATTGTGATGGGACTGTTTGTTGAAATCCCAATACTGACCGAATTGATGTTAATGCAATTGGATGCAAATGAATGCAAATTGATGCACATGAATGTACAAGTGTGTGAAATGAGGAATTTGTTTATCCTGCCTGCATACACAACAAAATTTAAAAAAAAAAATGCCCTAGTGTAGCTGGGAAAAGAAAGTTTGATCATTATTTGAAGACAATGGGAGGATTACAAGAGGAGAATAAAGGTTTCACGTATAGAAATTTTTCAAGTGTCGAGCATTAATGGGATCTGGTAGTTCTACCTCATCGGCATTGATGAGCCGATATGAGTTGCGGGGTAATGCTTCTTTGACAACATAGAGACCTTCCCAATTTGGCAACCATTTGCCCCCAGGATGATGCTTGAGATAAGTTGTGGATCGAAGTACTAAATCATTAACTTTGAATCTCCTTTCGATAACAGACTTCGCGTACTGCCTAGCTACTCTCTGGCGATAGGATTGGGCATGCTCTGCTGCTTTAGCCTTCTCTCGTCGAGTAAGTCTAGTTGTACCAGTCGTTGCTGTTGGTATTGATCAAGAGATAATTCTAGAAGCGATGCGAATTTCAACGCGGGCTTCTGAACATGTAGTGACAATACTACTTCTGTTCCATAGACTAATTCTGATGGAGTAGCATTCGTTGGTGTGCGAATGGTGGTCCGATAGGCCCATAGTACATCATGGATTTTCTCATGCCAGTCACGGCCTGTTTCCATAGTTCGCTCTAAGATACGAATTAAAATCTTGTTAGTGGCCTCTGCCTGACCATTCCCTTGAGGGTAGTAGGGAGCAGAAAAATGATGATAGATTTTGAACTTTGAGCAAAATGTCTTCATCTTTTCATTCTTGAAGTGACTGCCATTATCTGACACGATGTCATGTGGGATGCCGAAATGGCAACGGATGCTCTTGTGAATAAAAGAGACCACATGTCGGCCTTCCACTGTGCGAAGAGTGATAGCTTCTACCCACTTGGTAAAATATTTTGTTGTGGCATGAAAGTATTTGTGGCCATTTGAAGCAGAGTGAGTGATGGGATTTACGACATCGAAGGCCCACATAGAGAATGGCCATGGAGAGACAACATACTGCAAATATGTTGCCGGACCATGGATAGAAGGTGCATGTATCTGGCATTGCACACACTTCTTCACATAATGATTACAGTCTTGCTGCATAGTTTTCCAATAATAACCTGCTCTGATGATCTGCTTGAAAAGGGTTTGGTAGCCGACATGGCCACCACAAATGCCTTTGTGTGCTTCCCGCACGACTTCTTTGGCTTCGTCTTCATCTAAACATCTAGAATATTCTGAACTGAATCCACAACGATAGAGGACATCAGCCAGAATGAAATATCGGGTAGACATACGCTGGATTACTTGCTGCTCTTTTTTTGAGAGTTCTAGGGGAAATTCACCGATTTCTATGAAAGTTTTGATATTATAACACCAAGGCTTCTTCTTTTGCTCAGCTTGGTGTACTTGTTCCGTTGAAAGGAAAGCAGGTTGGTCGAGTCTGCCGATTTCGAAGAAACGACAAGATTCTCCATTCTTGAATGCCATAATAGAGCCTAGGCTGGCTAGACTATCAGCCACTTGATTGAATTCCCTCTTGATATGGAAGAGCTGAAATTCTTCGAACTTGCTGACAAGAGCTTAAACAATCTTCTGATAAGGAAATAGCTTTTGATCTTTCACTTGTCATTCGGCTCAGACTTGATTGACAACGAGTAAGGAGTCGCCTTAGGCATGCACTCTCTTGACATCGAAGTCTAGTAGAATTTTTAGACCTTGAATCAGGGACTTATACTCAGCCATATTGTGGGCACATTGGAAATCTAATTTGAGAGAAAATGGAATCATCTCCTTCTCAGGAGTGATTAACAAAATTCCGATGCCTATTTCGGCCATATTCTTGGAACCGTCGAAAAATAAATTCCAGACTGGGTATTGCTGGATATTGCATATTTGCTCGTCTGGGAAATCATCTTCGGCTTTTACCTCTTCTGCCAGAGGAAAATCTCCCAATTGATCTGCGATTGCTTGGCCTTTTATTGATTGCTGCGAGACATATTCTAAGTCATACTGCATCAGTAAGACTTGTCATTTGGCGACCCATCCGCTGAGGAAATGTTGCTCCAAAATGTATTTGAGAGGATTGAGTTTGGACAAGATTTTGACCTCAGATGCCAGCAGGTAGTGTCTCAACTTCTGACACATCCATACCAGAGCTAGGCAAGTCTTTTCTATTTGAGAGTTTCTTTTCATAGTCTACGAAAGTCTTACTCACATAATAAATAGCATGCTCTATCAAGCTGCCTTCTTTATACTGTGCCAAGAATCTGCCGCATACGACTTAATTGACTGAGATGTATAGCAGAAGAGGTTTTCCCAATTCTGACGGCTTCAAGATTAGAGGATTGAGAAGATACTTCTTGATCCGATCAAATGATTGCTGACATTCTGATCCCCATTCAAACTTTACTCCTTTTCTGAGCAAGTGATTGAAAGGCTCGCATCTCATTGCCAAGTTGGAAATAAATCGCCGAATAGATTGCATACGTCCCTGAAGGCTACGCAATTCTTTGAGATTCTTTGGGGGTGGCATATCAATGATAGCCTTTGCTTTGGCTGGATCAACTTCAATTCCCTTTTTGCTGACCAGAAAACCCAACAGTTTGTCTGATTCGACTCCAAAGACACACTTTTGTGGGTTAAGCTTTAACTTGTAAAGAATGAGTTGCTTAAAGACTTGATCAAGCGCTTCGAGTTGATCTTCTTCTTCTTTGGATTTCACGAGAATATCGTCAACATACGCATCCATGATTTTGCGCATCTGATCGTGAAAGATAACGACCATTGAGCGTTGATATGTTGCTCCCGCGTTCTTGAGCCCGAAAGGCATAACTGTATAGCAGAAAGTGCCCCAAGGCGTAGTGAAGGAAGTTTTGGATTGGTCACGGGCGGCCAACTTAATCTGATTATAGCCAGAATATCCATCCATAAATAAGAACATGGCATGTCCTGCTGTGTTGTCGACTAGGAGATCAATGCTTGGAAGCGGATAATCATCTTTCGGAGTTGCCTTATTGAGGTCTCTGAAGTCTATGCAAATTCTCACTTTGCCACTTTTCTTTGGGACAACGACGATATTGGCTAACCAATCTAGGTAGTCAATAGCTTGGATAAATCCTGCTTTGAGCAGATCTTCGAGTCCTTCTTTGACCTGTTGTTCTATTTTAGGATCCATTTTTTTCAATTTCGGCTTGACTGGCTTAGCCTCTGGCTTTAAAACGAGGTGGTGTTCGACCAGTTTGGGGTCTAAGCTCGGCATATCTTCATATGTCCATGCGAACACTTCTTCATGTTGCTTGAGAAAATTTGTAAGCCTTTCCTTCTCTTCTGGACTCAGACTGGTTCCGATCTAGAGAATTTTGGGATCTTCCTCTGAACTGATATTGACATCTTCAGTCGGATCTGGTACTAGAGGAGATGGTTCGTCCTGCTTCTGAACTGAGGCGAACTCTGGTAATTCCTGAGGAGACTGATCATATTCTGCATAATCATCTGACCACTTTGCAATCTTGCCATCTTCAGTGCTTGCTTTGACTCTGTGAATTGCTGCCGACTTCTGAAGAGCCTTGGGATTGAGAACGAGCTTCTTGATTGTCTGAGAAGACATTCTGAAATTTTGGATAAGAAATTGGATTCAGATAAAATCGCCTGTCATAAGTCAGGCAATCTTTTGAAGAGAATTATGCATAAATTGATATTAAAATTATAAAATGAAGAGATAGACGGAAAGAGACAGGTGGCATCCAGATAGACAAAGAAACTTGAAATTTTATTGATTTTGAATTGATCAAAGACATTGATAAATGAGACATTTATTTTGGAAAGAATAGAAAGAAAATAACAAATGGTCTTCAATTTGCCCCTTTGACAAAAACAGTCTTCTTTCGTGAGCTTCCACCGGAAAACCCTAGTCCTGCTCTGTGGGGACGATGCTTCTGGATCACTGGCTCGATGCGGCCATCTTCATTTTTGCCGAGTCCTTTGAAGGGTTGATAATCGTGCTTCAGGAGTAAATCAAATCCCTTTCTTGCTTTCATGAATTGCGGAAACAATGGGTGATCTTTGATGGCATTGTAGTTGATCCGACCTCCAACCTTGAAGAATTGAGGACCTCTCCATCGGGTCATGGCTACAGTGTGCAGAGATAGTTCTGTGGATGCCTGGAGTATTTCTCGATTTTCTCTGAGATTGATTTCTTCAATCTCCTTGATGCTGGGAATATCCGCAGTGAATGACGGTCGGAGGATCATGGGTTGCGGGAGTCTTTCTTCTGGGTCTTCTCCCAGTATTGTTGTAATAATTCCACCTTTTGACCATTTCACGCATTGATGAAGGGTGGAAGGCACCACATTTGCATTGTGAATCCATATTCTTCCGAGCAGCAGGTTGTAGGTGGGTGGTACATTGACCACATGGAAAAGCACTGAGTGCACCGAATAGTTGATGAACACCTCTAGAAATATCTTGCCCTTGGCCGTTTGACCATGGTTGTCAAATCCGTAGATAGTGATAGGATCCAGAATGTATTCTTCTTCCTTGATCCCTAATGCTTTTGCTGTCATCTCAGGACATATGTTGAGGCTACTGCCTCCATCAACTAGCACATGTGATACCGTCATTCCTCTGACTCGAACGACAATGTACAAAGCATTATTATGAAATGAGTGAGGCTTTGGAAGGTCCTCATCTGAGAAAGTGATTGGCGCATTGGTCATGACGGAGTTCACTATTTGTCCCATGTCTTCAGGAGTGGTACTGGGTTTGACTTTGATTTTTCTGAGCAAATCATCCAATACTTGTTGGTGCTTGCGGGAATTTTTGGCTAAGTCCAAAATTGAAACATTGGACAGAGTCGTTAGAGGCTTCTGAGTTGAAGTTTCTCTCTTTTTTGGGATGGATTTGAGAAAATGTTTTGGGAACTCTGGAATTTTACTGGCTGCTGTAGGAAATATTTTGACTGGCTCCGCTGATACTTTTAGCTTATTGAAAGCTGAAATTATGTCCACCTTCTTGGTGGTTGGTGCTGCTTGTCGCAGTACTGAAACCTGGTGCTGAACTCAGAGATCTTGTGCAAAACATGGCTTGATGTGTTCATGAGGCAGGAATGGCTGTGCAGACACTACTGTTGTGGTGTGTGAAGGAAAGGGATGCTTTAGAATATCCATTTTCTCTTCTTCATCTCCTTCTACCAAAAGATTTTTATCAATAAGATCTTGCACAATGTTTTTGAGAACAAAGCAGTTCTTAGTGTTGTGTCCCACTGTCTTGTGGAACTTGCAAAACTGATCTTTCCATTTCCCCATGGGCACGGGGGATCGACCAATCTAGGCAACTTAACCATCTCTTTTGACAACATATACTCGAGTACATCTTCGAGTGATTGGTCTAAATGTGTGAACTTTCGGTCATAGCTCCACCCTTCATGTTTGGTCTTCTCACGTAGTTTCGGCCCTTGATCCTGCTGAGGAGGCTTGCTGTATTAAGGAGCAGGCTTTCCTTTTTTATCGCCTTTGTTGTTTGAACTTCCTGCACCGTAGAAGTAATCTTTCTTCTGCCCTTTGTACTGGCTTTGACTGTTGTTGTTATTGTTGGCAGAATAGGTGAAGTGAGCTTTCTTCTTCTGCTCACCTTGAGGGTTGTTTTTGGAAAAAGTGAAGCCTTCGTAGACTCCATTCTCCACGCTCAGCTCGAGCCATTCGGCTCTCTCGGTCAGCTCAATAAAGGTACGGGATGGTGCAGTAGAGATTAATCCTCTTAATGGTTGTGAGAAATTGTTGAGGATCAATGATAGGGCATGCCTTTCTGAAATAGGATCTCTCATTTTGTTGCAGGCTGACCTCCATCTGTGAATAAAATTCTGTGCTTTGTCATTCTCATTCTGCCTTAAATTGAAGAGATGACTCAATGTAGGAAGCGCCTCTGTGTTGAACAAGAAGCGTTCAATAAACATGTTTACTACTTTGTCGAACTCCTTGAACTCGATGGGGTTAATATGCTCAGCATACCACTTAGCTGAAACTCCTTCCAAGCTGCGGGGGAAACATAGAAATAGTGAACGGTTGTCCCTCTTGAACCTCGAGCACTCAGCAAAGAAAGTGGCGAGATGAGCTTTTGGGTCGCCAGAACCGTCGAACTTGATGAATTTACGGGGAAGATTCTCCAGATCATCATCTCCAGATCATCATCTCCAGATCATCATCTCCTTCTTGCCCTTATCGCGGGCTTAGAGATCCTTAACAACTCGGGCCATTTCTCTGAATTGCGCTTGTAAAGGCACTTCTGTGACCTGACTCTTTGATTTGCGGCTTTTTATGTGTTCTTGGCCCCATTTCTGAAATGCCGAAGGCACTTCATATTCTTCATCTGTGTCTTCGATTGAGTCTGTCCCGTCTGAGATCTCTTCTGGCTGAACTTGCTTTTTGGAAGCCTTCTTATCCCTGTGACTATGCAACTTCTCTCTGAATGGATTTCTTTCTGAGTTGGTCCCGGGCTGCTCATTCATCATCTTATTCATCATTTTTCGGAACATGGCATACATTTGCGGGTCTATGCCATCATCCTCTTGTTGCTGCTCTTGACTCTTCTCGGATCGGGGGGAGCCCATCTCTTCTTCTGAGGCCGACGAGTATTGAGATGTTGTTGTTCTTTTGTCTGATCTTGTCTGAACCATCAAATGTTATAGATGCTCTCTGCTGGGCAAAAACCTGATTAGATTCTGAAAGAATTGGCTTTTTTTGAAGAAATATTTGCTGAAAATATGGTAGACAATTTGAAAAAAATATCCCATTACTAGGGATTGAGTCGTCGCGGGAATCACGACAATTGTGTTGTCATTCTTTTTGCAAGAGGAATAAACAACGAAAATATGCCTTGTTACCTAGGCGAGGTCGTCAAACCACAATAGAAAGAGAGAAAATTTTATTGAAATGAGAAAATTGAACTTTTATTGATCTTGACAAAGAGGTGGAGGATAAACAATTTGCCACCATTCATGATAGTCGGCAGACACTCTAGGACCAGGAAAGATTTTAAGAGAAACAAAAGAATTCCAGCTGTAGCGGGCAGAATGATATGCCTCGGACCATTGTGCGGAAGTGAGATCAAATTCTGCCATAGCTCCTGATAGCAATCTGACTTCAATGTACTGCTGCCTCTGGGAGAACTGTCAAACACATCGCTCTGGCTCGTAGTAAGTGTAGAAGAATAGTCCCAATAATTTGAATCGCTTGCCATAAGCGTATGTGTATCTAGGAGGAGACAATTGCCTATCAAAATAGTCCCAGACTACATCATCGTCTTGAATGCTATCGATCATGGACGAGTATTGTGCCACTGGAAGGAGTTCTTGTCCATTGTATCTAAAAGAGTTGGCTCAAGCTGGAACATGCTGGAAGAACCAGGATTGAAGTGCGTAGATGCATCCTTCAACTAAGATGGATTCTCCAAATGATAAATGAGTCAGACCCCGATACAAAAAAGCAAGCACTGCCATGGCTATGGAGAGACGGTTGGTTTTCGACTTCCCCATCTTCGCATAAGTTAGATTATTCTGAGATCCATGTAGTTTTGTCCGTCTGGGAAGAGGGATAATCCTACAGTGCACAAAACCATTGCATTCTGAATCCTTTCTTTAGCTGTCCTTGATAGCGAACTGACTTCAACGAAGGTCCCGTATTGGCGGTACAGTTCGAGCAGGTTGACATATTCATTTCCGTCCAACTGGATCAGGGGCCAGGATCGGCGGTCTGTCATACGAGCTAAGGAGTCTCGGATGACTTTCCATTGATAAGGAATTGATGTTCTAATGGATCTCTTGGTTGACCGGCTGGTTCTGGTAATCCCATGATTTCTGAAAATTCATCCATTAACAGGGTCATTTCTCCCCATGGGAACCAGAAAGTACATGTCCGTGGATTCCATCGTTCTGCTATTGCATGGATCAGGTTGCCGTTGATGGTCTGCTTTCTGACTGCTGATGCCAATTCTAATCCGCACTCGCTGAAATGGTCTGGAAACATTCGGGAAAAGCTTTTGAGCCAAGAATAGTACCACCGGGGAATGAAAGTTCTGGTGCTAAGGGCTCGATGTTCAGGACGACCTTGTCGCACCTCGTAGGAGATGTGACCTTCAGGAAAGATAGGATCGACTTGACTGGATGCCATCGAACTGAAAATAGAGAAAGACTCAGAATGAGACTTAGGAAAATATGGGAAATTTTGAAAAATTTTGCAGGCAGGATATAAAATGCAGCTGGAAAATTCGAGATCCAGTAGAAAGGTAGAATGGAAAATCACCTAGAGTTTTGAAAGAAATGGGATATTTGAGAAAATCATCCATGGTTTGAGAAAATAAAGGAAAAGGTGAAAATATGGATATTTGAAAATATTTTTAGAAGAATGTAAGAAAATAGAGGTAATATACGAACAATCACATCCTGCACAAATATTCATGCACATACAACACTCCCTAAAAGGCTGATTCTAGATGCATTATTTTGAAAACAATTATAGGACCCTAATCCTAACTCTAAGTTCAGATCATCTTTGTCCAATCCTGTTATGCCGATATACCCGAATCAAAATCCGAGGTACGTGGCATATAATTTCAACTCCGGTTCTAAGGTAAGGTTTTCTAACATCCTTGAGCGCCTACCGATATACTTCAGACTGTGGCCCGCGGTACGTGGTAGGGGGGTGTTAACCCAAATAATTGGCCCAGTTGTGAGGCTCTGTCCCGAACTAGGGTTCTGGATGAGAGCCCAGCAACGTGAAGGCCGGGTAATAGTAGGTAATTGAGGTTTGAAAAAATGATCACATGCAAGAAATAGAGGGCTCTAAATCCTAGAGAGATATTTTCAAATACATTGTTTGCATTCAGATCCTAAATTGAGGAGAGTTGTGTTTAGACCTAAGTCTATGTGAACATGAAAATATCTCCTCAATCTGGTCCTACCAAACCATGCCTAGTCTATATGCAATCAATGTAAGCTAGGTCAGAATCTAGGCTCCTAGGTTCGCATGATATCATAAGTAAAAGAGCTGACATTTTATGAACATAATTTCGATAATTGAACTAAGTCAAGTACAATTTTGATCACAGAAGGACAGGTCCCATCACGGTCGCCAAACCTGTCATCGTCGCAAAATTTTTCCCGTCTTCCCTTCCTTGCGAAAAAGAGAGGAAAAATGCTTTCGCGATTCAAACTTGACCGGATTTTGGAAATTGTTTTGAAATACTCACCTCCGTTTTGAAAATCGCGAGAAAATCCATGGGATGGAGCTCGACTTGTCGGTACAAGGTTCGACTGTTCCTACTGCCTTTAACAGAGGTAATCGAACCAAGGACCAAAATTATGCTTGACTTAGCTCAATCATCAAAATTGTGTTCTATCCTAAATGCACAGAAAATTCAGGCATGTGCTATGAGATTTTGTAAAATGTAAGCTGAAAAAAGATGATGTATGCTTAGAAAACATTTGGAGTTGAAAAGCATTTCTTAGAAAATCAATCTCTCAGGAAACTCAGATGAAAGGATTTGAAAATCACCAGAAAGTCTATGAAGTTTTGGGAAAATCGTGAATGGATGAAAGTCCTGGGAAAATGGAGAAGGTTCTTGAGAAAAGATGAATATTTGAAAAAGAAAATATTTATCAGGAAAACTCTGACTTTGAAAATTTTCTTAGGCAAATGATGGAAAATTTATAGAAAACTCTTTGGAGATGGAAAATCAAAACTTAGGAAATTGAAATCCTGAGAATCTTGTCTTTGAAATATCTGAAAATCAACCTTGATTCTTGAGAAAGATAAGAAATTCATTTTGAAAATGAATCTTAAGAAAATAACATTTTCAGGGAAAATCACGGGAAAACTTGACTTGGAAAATCTGATTTTAAAAATTTTAGAAGTTTTTTGAGAAACTGATTTCCATGGAATAAAGTCTTCTCGATAAAATCATGAGAAAACCAATGATTTCATGATGCAAATGATATGATTGAATGAATGCACTTAGAAAAGATTTTCTAAGAAATTTGTTGGAAAATGTGTATTAAGCCAAAGTAAATCCTTCATATATTTTGACTGTGGCCATGAATATGTTCAGAGTTTATTTGAGTTAATTCACAATATTTTGAAAAATTGGAAATATGATGTGCATTTTAAGATAGCCTAAGAGTGTAGGCTCAGTGTGACTAGTAGAAGGATGATGGATCTGGGTCTCATCCATATTCCGACTAGGGCCGTAAATATGGATTCTACCGAGTTCATCAACTCCCTAAGAGTTGGTGCACGTGCCATTCGTGTACATCCATAGTGCTTTTGAGATAAAATGCGTGAATCACAAAATCAGGATATTACAAAATTAAACTACATGATATGCTTTCTAATTTAAGCAGTAAAAGTAAATATTATTCCAAGTTTGATTATTACATCTCTGACATGAGTCAAAATAAATGAAATAAATAAGAAAAATACATGGTATAAAAGAATCAGCATCCTCCAGATTTTTCTGCAAAATGAGAGTTAATACAAGATACCCAAGGAAATGGATATATATATATATATGTAATATATACAACGAAGATACACATGGTTATATCTAAATGCTTGAATTTGTGCTAAATGGCATGTGATAATGAAGATGTATTTATAAAAAGAAAAGGAAAAAGAAAAATATCCACATAAGTACTTGTATGTGAAAACAAGTGCACATGAAGATATACATATGTATATATATACATATATATGTAAATATACATAGATATATACATATATAGGTATACATATATATAATGAGAAAATGTACATAGTAATTGAAATTCTATATATAATGGGTAAAACCAGAAAATACAGGGTATATGTAGTTTTTGTAGGTAATTTCACAATTCCGTAATTCCCAAATTATAACATATTTCTCAGTAAAATCAGGTGTGGAGGTTCCCTATATATCAATAACCAAGCATGCCAAAGATGATATAGAGATCATGAATGGATATGGATATATCCATTCATGAATATAGCCGATTATCAAGATTGGGTACCTGCAAAAGAAGAGATGGACAAAATACATAATATACACAATGTGCAGGAGATGTACCCTGGAAGCACCAGGGCTGCTTCAAGGACATTGTGAAAGGAGTGCGATGCATGGGTACATATGATGATGCGAGTGCTCCTACGAATGGATGATAAGAGATGTTTGTAAAGACTAGAGCACATGCATATAATAAAAAAAAAAACTGAAGGAGATCATCATTCATTTGGAGGCAAACTGGTAAAAGAAAGCTCATATATATTGAAAGTTGAATAGGACATGAAAATGAAGTATAAGCACACCAAATTGATAAGTCTATGTGATGTCTTTTTGCAATCGTTGTAAATTTTTAAAGATTTTTATATGAAAAACATGTGAAAACCAGACATCAAATAATAAAAACCGGTTCTCACTAGTGGATGAGACCGGGTCGAACTCAGGGAACGGAAATATATCGTATTCAAGTACACAATTCTAAACTATTCTTTATTGCCAAATTATTGAAATGTAAAAATGTTCAGAAAAGGTAAAAACAACTAACTATTACAACAAATGAATACCCTTCGCAGAGGGCGTAAAGTGCAATATTTACAAACCCAATTAAATTCCTAAATCTAAACTAAAAAGTAAAAATTCTTCTATTCTTGCACTTCGTGTGTCGTGTAATCACTTTCACTCCACTTCGGTGCGATCCTGCACAAGTCAAAATGACACGAGCAGTATAAGAGAAAGAAATAGAAAATATACTAAACAGAACATACTGAGTAAATGCTAAAAATTATGAAAGAATTCTAATTGACAAGTAACGCTCTATTAATTTTGAATTATTTCAAATCAATTAAGTAGTCTATTCGCAAGATGTTGAATCAAGCACATGCGAACAAATCAAATGCTAATAATCTAAATTGCCAACACTAATATAATGATCTAATACTAAACACCTAAGTAACTATATGCTAACTATTTACAACTCACTAATTTGATGGTAATTATTTCAATTAACTAACAGCTTAACTAGTTACCTAACTAACATCTAAAATTACTACTCAAAACAATACAAATCAGTGAAAATCAGTAACCGCAGTAGTTAAAGATCAACAATCAATGAATTACATTGACTCAATCAACTGAAAATTACACCAGAAATCCAATTTATTCCAGAAAATAGTAACATTGATAGAAATATTAGCTCAGCATTTAACTGGATCCATGTATCCGGTTTAATTGATCCACAACATAACCGATATCCGAATGATCAAATTCTTTCCAAAAACTGATGAAAATCAATCGAATGCAATGATAATCCTTCACACAACCAACTTCTGTTGTAGAACACACCAGAATGCCATTACACTGTGACTATGAAGTGACGATCAACTTTGAGGTGCTACTCTAGCAGATTGGAGCAGATTCGGACCTCAATCACATGAATTCCGGCGGATGAAAAAGCATCTTCTGTGAACCAAATCAGACATTGGCTTTCACAGAAATGAATAGCCCGATGTTACCGATAATCAATCGATTGAAATCATCTATTCAATCCAGAAATCAAACAATCCAACCATTCCACGGTGAAACAGATTTTCACCGTGAAGAGAAAAAAAATTCCGGCAAAGCAGAGTGGATTCCGGCAGAGATTCAGCCGATTACTGGAATTACTTTGATAAGTAATCCGATATTCTCAATTTGAAGATCAACAATGTAAATCAGGAATCACTTGGAGATATTTGATCCAGACATCTAATCATTCACACTCAAATAATCAAGCACCGGAAAACTCATTCAAGCTGGACTTCATTTGCCGGAAATCAGATTTCAATTAATATGATCAACAGAATTTTGAACTCAATTCATCTACTTCTGATATTGATTCAGATAATCAATATACAGAAATTCCTTCAGCAGATTCCGATCAAGATTTTTGATCAAGAATTAATGCAAGCATTTACTACAATTATTCCTCAGAACAAATGTTCCGGCAGATCTCTGTTGATCACCAGAAATCTTTTGCAGATATTATTTTTTTTTCTTTTTATGTCTTTCCTTTTTTTTATCTTTTCCACATTAAAATTCAAACATTATGAAAATTAAAATTCAGAAAGAAGAAGAAGAAGAAGAAGAAGAAGAAGAAGTAGAAGTAGACTCAGCACTCACCGTGAACCTGAGGGGTTTGAGGAAAGAAGCTGGCCTCCACCGTCAACGCCATCGCCGTTGAAGAAGCACCTCCACCGGAAACAGGGAAGAAGAGAAAATCAAGGGAGAAGGAGAAGAAGGAGGTAAGGAAACAAGGTGGAGGGAAAAGAGGGGTTAGGAGAAGAGGGCTCTGGCGCAAAAGATGAAGACGGGGAAAATTTTCCCCTCCGTTGGGTTTTTAACATCAAGCAAACCGGTTTGAACCGGTTTGCTACTGTTTGTTTTTTCAATTTAAAAAAATTCCAAACCGGTTCAACCGGTTTGCAACAGATTTATTTTCAAAACACTCAAACGTGAAACCGAGTTTGTTTTATTATTCTCAAAAAATCTAAAAACTGTTTTACAGAATTTTATTTGCTAAAAACCTCAAAACTCAACTAAACTAAAGAATACTTCTTAAAAATATTTACACTAAACCTCATTTCAACTTATTTTATAATTTTTTTATTTTTTTATTTTAAAAACTAACTAACTAGATTCTCAACTCTAATTTTTATTTTTATTTTTATTTTTAGGAACTCACAATGACAAACATTAAAATATTCATTAAATTGCAAAATAACACTAATTTTCAAGCATTTTCTCTTTTTAAATCATTTTAGCACATTTACTCAAAAACTAACATAAAATTGGGTTTTTGAAACATTATTTCATAAAATCATGCATATTTAAATGTTAATAAACCCTAAATTATATGCATGATCACTATGCAACCGATGGGTGTGTATATAGAACTGTACATGAGGCAGCATGCAGATGATGAGATACAGATATGCATATAGACTATTAACCAGCTGTTCAATAATCATAACAAATCGTATAATTGATAGTGCTATAACTATAAAGCCTTCATGCTATGCCATTCATGATCTTACTTAGACTCACAGTGCAACGTATACTCTCTTTCACACTCGTCATGCCTTCAAACAACAAATGCATATCCACATCACAAGCTATTTACAGTATCCATGCTACACGCATGATTGCAGCTTGGACTTACACAGCAAATCAGCATGTTCAATCATGAAAGTTGTTGAATGTCCATCGAACACCTCACTAAACAATATGTAAAAGTAGCTGAATACGCATGGAGGGAATACCAATTGACATCTTGAAACTTCGTAGTTACTTGAAGCAAAGACTGCAGGTGACACCTTTACCGAACAACCCAACTCCAGATGACCCTTAACACACAAAATATACAAAAGGAAGGAGCAGATGAAATGTGCTATACATATGTTAAGGAAGGTGATATTTCAGCTAGTAATCACAACTTTGAAATCGCCAATCAAATGATCCTTTGGCAATCTGTCTATCATGCTGAGACTTATGCCAACAGTAAGATCCTCACCCCTTTGAGATGGTTGAATACATGGGCAAACGACCCCTTGGGTTTTCTGCAGCTATGGCCTTTGTACTAATGTTTTAAGTGTCAATCTTACAACACCATCATCAAGGATATAGAAGAGAAAAAAAAAATACAGATTTATAAACCATAAAAAAAAATACAGATTTATAAACCATGACACGAATACCAGAAATATGATAAATTTTGCAGGAAACAGAATATTACAGTTATGAGATAAAAAAAATGAAATGGAAATTAACGCTGAGTTTAGATGTAGTGCATAGGTTAATGGCACTGGTTTGATGTACGATCAATCCTTGCGGACATCATTTTTACCCCATGATATGCAAATCTTATTATCAGAAATCATATGAAAATACAGAGACCCAGGACATGTAGGAGCTTTTGAAATCAATGTTAATCAGGAAAGCATCTAAGAAAATAAACAAAAAGATGAGAAGATTGCTACAGCTAAAACTGAAAGTGAAGTTTATTGCGAAAAAAAAGTTCGATAAAACCGAAATCCATTGCAAATGATCTTCTCACATAACTGTGTAGTCACGAATACGTAGCAGAATGCTCCAGGTGTGTAGGTCTCGAATTGTAATGAAGAGATTATCTTGAAACATTTTAGATGCTGGAACAAATTGTGCAAAAGCTTAACAAAAAAATTGATGATTTGAGGACCCTGCTGAAATGAATTATGCAAAGCCTTTTAAGGAAACATGACAATTTGAGGACCATGCTGAAATGAGAATGTCATTAAAGGGGCATCATCGATTCCAAACATATTGAAAAACCCAAGGTGCAAGCCACATCAAACGTTATCACGGGTTTGCGTTGCAGATGACATAAACGTGATGCCTAATTCGCACAAACGTAGAGGTAAAGGGGGTCTTTACCCTTATTTGACAAGGGCTGAAGAAGCACTTCCTACAGGGTGAGCTGAGCCTCCAGGACTAGATGAAAAAATCCCTGGATATCAGCCATTGGAGGCTTGTCTTCCTTTGGAGTGTGCTGCTGGACTACCTCTGCTGCTGAGCTGAAGACACGGTTGGTCTCCTGCTGATGGGCTGAGAGGAAGGGGAAAGCAATCGACTGGGTTGAAGAAGATGGGAAGGAGCCCGTTGGATTTCCGATGCCCCTTTGCTGGACCCTCCTCCTCTCTTTCATAGCCGGCCCTTCAAATCCCCCTTTTTCCTCCCCTTTAGCCGACCTTGATAACTTTTAAAATTTTTTGAAATCTTTTTGAAAAGGGAACTCACCGTTTTGAGAGGGGACGACTCCTACTCTTAAGATGACATTTGAAAACTTAGGTAAGATGGGGGTTTTACGGTGGCACCCTTTGGGGCTGAAAAATTAAAACAAAAGAAAAAAAACGAATTTTTGTTTTCCTTTTTCTCTTTTTTTTTTAAGGTGGTGCCACCTCAACTGAATTTGGAAGCTTTTTAAAGTATATAAAAAAAAATGTTTTTCTTGGCAAAGAGTCTTAGTGGGGTGCCACTTACGTGGGCCCACTAATTATTTTATTAAAAATTAAATCAAATAAAAGAGTTTTATAAATCGGTGCCACTTCCGGATGGGCACTGTTTTGAAAATAAGAGAAATATTTAAAAATTTGAGTGTGACACCACCTCGAGGCGGGTCCCACGTCACTTATTTGAAATAAAATCCAAGTGGAATTTTTGGAATTTTCATAATAGTAGGCTAGTTTTGGAAAACACGAAGCAAAATTTGGCTTGATTTCAAAACTTAGAAGAAAATGGTTCTTCACGGCAAAATTTTGAAAGATGTAGGGAAATTCGGAGCCTTTTTTTAAAGTTTGAAATAAGGTCTTATGAATTTTGAAATTGTGTCCCCCTCTTTTCAACTAACGAAATCTTGAAAATCAATGTCCAAAACTATCCAGATCATTTTCTTGAGAAAAACTTTTGTAATTGAGGGTCCTGGGGGTAAAATGGGAAGAATTGGTAATTTTGAAGGCCCAGGGTTTTGAAAATCAATTTTGAAAAGTTTAGAAATCAAATCTGGATTGACAATTTTGAAAATCAGGAGCTGTGGATCTCAAATGACATGCTGTGTAGTGAAATGATATGCAATGCTCATGCAATGTTATGCAAAGACATGTCCCACGAAATTGCCACTCTGAATTTGAATTTGAAAATTCTAACTTCTAGTTAAGCGTGAGATTTTGAAAATTTGCAGTTTGAAGATGTCTCTGAGTTTAAATAGAGAAGTTTTTGAGACTTAGGCCTAAAATTTTAGACTTTCTACCAGGTTCAATCTTAGAAAATGACTATTTTGCCCTTCATTGATGTCGGAGAACCAGAATGTAATGATTGAGGGAAATGTCAAGAAGGTGAGTGAAAATTTGGGGTGTTTACAATAGGCTATGATTGTGCTTGTTGTAATTTCACTTTAGCATTTATGACAATAGCAAACCTTGCAGCAGCCTCCATCTGTTGAAGTCTTCACAGCCCTTCACAGCCACCAGTTGCACATGGCTATCTCAAATAGCCAGATTGTAAGCCATCGGCCGTCACTTCCAATAAATTTTCCATTGTTAACAAAACCAATATTATGCTTGAGCTACCAAGTGATTGACACATTGAGAAGTTATCTGCTACTATAAAAGAAATAAGAAAAAAAAAACCTGGGGCTAGCTGATCTAAGTAAGAACTAGTTGAGTGAGCCTCTCCACAGAGACATCCTCTAAATCCTTGCAAATGAATCATCTGAAGGTTTTATATAACCTGATGGGCCGGCTAGCAGTAGTCAATGTTTTGAAGAAAAACATTCTGAGGGAAAGTTCCTTTGGTCCTGGAAATAATACGGTCTTTAGAGGATTCTTTAGGGAATTTATAGGCTATGATTTGAAGATGCAAATTGTATCCAATATTCATTCAGACCTCTGAATGATAGCAAGGCTTAGTGTTGATAATGAGTAGCCTGTTGCTCTGATTTTTCCAAGGAAAATTAAAGTGGTCTCAAGATCGGATGTCAAGATGCTGAAGCCTTTACTGCCTTCAGCCACTATATTTAGGTTTTCATTTTGCTTATGGTATTATTCACACACACACACACACACACACACACACACACACATATATATATATATATATATATATATATGTCTGTATACATGTATACATATGTATGGGTACATGGATATGTGTATGTTCTCTCGTAAATGCAAGGGATACTATATGCCTCTTTTAGCATAATGTAGCATCATAAGTTAAAATTAGCATAATTCCTTATGTTCACATTCATAGACATTACCTTGGCTTGGTGCTAACTCTTCTTTCTTGCAGGAATCTCTAGAAATGTTGATGTTCCTTTTGGATTAGGATTTCAAATTCAATTAAAGCTGTAATAGCTAGACATAATGAGAATTTATATTCCAGCACTAGATTAGAATATATGAGCATACATATCTTGGAAATTGCTCATTTTCATCTCATTTTTTTTATTGCAAAATTTCACAAATGGTGAAACACGAATGGCACATGCACCATTTCATAAAAGGTGATTAATCCTAAGTTGATGATTTACATCAATCGCCATAGTCAGGATGTAAACAAAACTTAGGATTTTCATCTTTTATAGAATAACACTGGATCCCTCCTAAAAAATCATCATATTTTCAAATATCTTTCTCCTTTATTAGAGTTTAATTTAGAAATTAACTCAAAACATATATCAATGGCCATAGTCAGGATATATTGAGAGATTAATTTCATTTTAAACCCTATAGAGGCACCAAAATGTATTTTATTTTTTTTATTTGAATTCAAATACGATTATTATATAATACATTCAATGACCATAGTCAGGGATGTATTATATCTTCAATCCTATTTTAATTCACTTAAAGAATAAGATATGATTTTTTTAAATTTAATTTCAAATTTCCTCAAATTCATTTCATCATTTAGGATAGAACAACATCATATTTTCAAGATTCTTTTTCCAAAATCCAAGTAATCTCAAATATCTTTCTTCAATCTCTATTTCAATTCATTCTTCTATCTTATTTCAAAGATTTAAATTTCGATTTTAAAGTCCAATTTGACTTTGAAATTTCAAAGTTCAATGTTATATTCAAAATTCCATTTCCAAATTCAAGTCCAATTTCAAAGCTCAATTAAACTTTGAAATCTTTGATTCATCTTCAAATTCAAAACCAAGTTTATCTTTTTATCTTCAAAATCAAAGTTCGAGATTGATTATGAATCTCAAAGCTTGATCCTTCCTAAATTTTAAATTCAATCTGGGTTTTCAAAACCCAGATCCATCTTCAAAAGTCCCATTTGGACTTTCAAAATCCAAATCCAAAGTTAGATCCAAATTACATCTTGGATTCCAGATTTTGGATCCGATTCCCATTTAGGATTCCAGATCCAGAATTCAACTTCATCTTAGATCTCAGGTTTCAGATCCAAAATCCATTTAGGATCCAGAATCCAATTCTATCGTGGATCTCAGACATTAGATCCAAAATATATTCCAAATTTCAGATCTAATTCCATCTTTGGATCTCAGATTTCAGATCCAAAATCCATTCTAGGATCCAGAATCCAATTCCATCTTGGATCTCAGACTCTAAATCCAAAAACCCATTTTAGGATCCAGAATCCAATCCAATCTTGGATCTCAGGCTTCAGATCCAAATTCAATTTAGGTTCCAGATTCCGGATCCAATCCAATCTTGGATCTTAGGCTTCAGATCCTAATTCAATTTAGGTTCCAGATATCAGATCCAATCCAATCTTGGATCTCAGACTTCAGATCCAAATTCCATCTTGGATTCCAGATCTTGGATCCAATTCCATTTAAAACCCAGAATTCAACTTCATCATTAGATCTGAGATTTCAGATTCAATTCCTATTTAGTATTCTAAATCCAGAATTCAATTTCATCTTGGATCTCAATTCTCTCTAAGATCTAAACTTTGGATTCAAATTCCATCTTGAATTCCAGATTTCAAATCAAATTCTCTTCCCAATTCCATTTCTCAATTCCATTTAAATTTCTCAAATCTCACTCTGATTTCAAACTTCAAAAGTTAAAATTCAATTCCATTCCAAACATTCATCCAGGTTCAAAATTCTAATTCAAAGTCCATTTATGACTTTGAAATTTCTTTTCTTCTCCTTTTATCTCAAAATCATTCCTTTCAAAGTCCAGATTTATTTTCCCAAACTCTGATTATTCCAAAAACTTAGAACTTTAAATCTTAAATTCTAAGTTAGAAACCATTTCTTCACTCTATTATCAGATTCATCTCAGAAACACTTGGAGATTTCAAAATCAGTTTTCAAAAAGAGCATACATCCTGGCATTGCACAAGCATGATTCTTTGTGCATTTAGATTTAGAATAAATTCTTAGATAATATTTAAGCAAAGCAAAAAGGTATAAATTCGATCCTTGGTTCGATTACCCTTGGTAAAGGCGCCAGGAGCGGTCGAACCTCGTACCGAAGAGCGAATCCCGTCTCTTCATTTTCCCGCAAAATATTTCAAAACGGAGCCGAGTAATCTTTTAAATATTTTCAAATCAAGGTCAAGTGAGACCCCGCAAAAGAGTTCTTCTTTCTTCTTTCTTTTCTTTTCTCTTCTCTCTTCTTTTCTGTCTTTTATTTTCTCCCTTAAAAAAGGAGGAAAATAGAGGTTGGAAAGGAAAAAGAGAAGGAAGAGAGAGAAAGATACAAGAGGAAAAATTTTGCGATGATCACAACACCACACAGTTGGAAGCCACTGGTGCAGATCTTACATCTCTTACATTATCTTTGATAAAATCTTTACGGCCACTGTAGATTTCATAGAAGACTATTATATGGTTAAATGAAGTACCAGACCATGATTCATGGGATTTCACTTCTATCATCCTAAGTTTCTGCTTCTAGTTCAAATTACCATAGTCAGCAAAGAATCACTTCTGAGTCAGTTGGCATTACATATCAGGAGTAGGAGATGATGAAGAAAGTTGGGCAAAGGATCTTATGCCCAGTATTCTGGAAGAATACTTTTGATCTTATAAGTTCTGGGCCTGCTTTGTGCAATAAAAAAAAGTGTCAGATATTATTGAAAGAATAGAGTCTATCAATCATTCAAAACTTCAGCTAGTCACAATGATTTCTCTGATGAATGTTGTCTATCACTTCTATGCTCACCATCCATCCACCCACCATATCATAGCAGTGTATGCACATAGCACTAGCATGACGTTTACACAATTATTTACTGTATATACATCCAATCATCTGATTTGTAGTTTCACATATTCACATTTGTAAACTCACATCAATCTTAGGTTGTGATTGATGCAATAGGCAGTTTGAGATTCTCCTAATTGACATACATATGATTCCCTTATTTGCTATAGAGTAATATTGCATATTTACCTGTAAATAGAGAATTTTTTTCCATAATAATAACACTGCTCTTGATCCTTGTATTCATAAAACATTTACCACCCAGTTGAAGTTTTTTTTTTTTAGGGACTTACAAAAAAAAAGGGGGGGGGCTTTAATTAGAATTTTGATGCAAAACCTCCATTTGGAGTGTAACTCCCAAGAGGAGCCATCTTCACTTCCCTGCACTTTTACAACACTAGTAATCACCACACTTATGCACGTCACTCCAGCACCTCATGTCAGGGTATTATGCCCAGTTTTGCTACGCATAATGCCATCATTAAAGGCCTTTGTTTAAAGGATGAACTGGGAGTTGCAGGAAGAATGTTGAATTCTTGAGCAAAGCGTTAAATTGAATAAGAGTCCCATTTGCTTGATGATGAGTGCATACTATGTTAGAGGCAACGTGGATAAAATTCCCCTCCTCTTCAATAATATATATATATATATATATATATATATATATATATATATATATTGGATTGAGAGTTACAATTGCTGATTACAGTATTGTCATAAACAGAGTTTGCAAACAACATTTAGCATATTCAGCAAGAGGCTTTTCTTCAATATAATGTTACATGATGGAATTTGTCCAGATAGAGCGATCTGTGATGTTATAATTGATGGTTTAAGCGCAAAGGTAATATTCATTCAGTGGCTGTCTCCATGTAAAGACGACTCAGACTTGACTGATTTGGGCATCAAGTTATAAAAAAAAAGGAGAAACAAAGCAATGCTCGTATGACAAGTTGTTGTATAGTATTTCCTCTTTCTAACTATGGTCATCAAAAGGATGTTCATTTAAAAGGATGACATATTTCTTGCTGGAGGTAAGTGGAAACTGTGTTGATTGTTGCTTAAAACCTCATATCTAATTCCATCATGCGACACTCACCCTCACAACACTTACCCGTATGCTCATTTGCAACAACTCTTGTTGCGCCATGTTGCACTGCCATTATACTGTATCATCTTCCTACCTTCTCCACAAAATGCACAACATTGTTTCCACCTGCATCTTCACTTCATAATTACCTTCCACCTATGCATCCCTTTGCACATATCCACTCTCACATCTACACAGTGGTTACCTCACTCTCGCATTATGTTGCCACCACTCTCACTGTCATACTTCCAGCACTTATCTCACTTTTGGCATACCTTCATGGGTGCAACCATTTTCAGCGCATTATATCACTTCATATTGTCCACCATGTGGTTGTTACCTGTTGCCTCCACTATCACTGCTCACAGCACATTCATCCACTTGTGATTTATAGCAGCACCTTCTTTCACTTCCATCCCAACCAGCTGCTATCAGCATCAACATCCAATATATGCTATCATTGTTGCACATTCACTGCATTGCATCACAACAACACATTCCACTGACCTGCTGCTTCATTACCTTCACAGCAGTCACCTCTCCATCCCTGTTGCGCAGCAGCACTACCTGCTGCTCCCAGCAGCCACTGTTGTATTCCTATTCATGTCATATTCCCTGTACCTCATTACAACCATGTCAAACACCATAATTGCTGCTACCCAATCCTATAGCAGCACCTTGCTGCGCCAGTCCCTATGCCTCACCCTATATGCATCCCTAATGGTGTCATTTTGTTTTACAAATTGACTTACCACAGTGTTGATCTCCTATAATCTAATATAGGCAATCATATTATGCTAATGAAGCATACAATCAGATTCACTACAGTAGCACCTTCGTGCTTCTAGTCGTTTCTATACCCCAACACCTTTCATATGGCAACTCCACGTGTTCATTTGCCTTCCTTGTAGCATATTAACCCTTATGCTCATCTCCCCCCCCCCCCCCCCCCTTTTTCATTTACATCACACAGTGCCATAAGCTCCCTTCAATCCACACAGCCCCATACCACACATTCCCTGTTCACCACAACATTTAATTGTTGCATCTACTATATCATCCATATCCATCTACCATTTTTCACAGCACACTAGTCTTTTACCTGTATTTCATATTAGTTAATGAACATCATTTATGTATCATTCTCACATATGTATGCCCATTTCTGAATTTTTGCATATATATATATATATATACATATATCTGTATATATGTACATTCTTGACATGTCATTAGATTGATACATTATTTTATATGACATATCTTTGCTTAGTCACATTAATTTGGTTGCTATATTCCTTGCTTCACATGCATCCTCATCAGGATAGATATTTTTATAATGGATTGGATAGTTCCATTTGCATTCCTTCATTGGCATAGGGATGACATATACATTTTCTTCATCTAGCCACATGCATTTGGATTTTTGATATGACATTCTCCATTATCCCCTATATTTGCATTCTTGCCTTGTATTAACTCTGTTTTGCAGGAAAAATATGGAATTGTTAAATTTCTTGTCTAGATTAAGAATTTTATGATTTTTAACTTCGGTTCAAAGTTGTAATAAGTTAGGTATTAATAAGAATTCTTTACATTTCCGGACTTAGATTAGAATGTATGAGCATGCACATATTGCTTGTTTTCATATCATTTTCTTCTTTTATTTTGAAAATTCACGAATGGCATGTGCACCATTTTATAAAAGGTGATTAAATCCTAAGTTGACGATTTGCATTAATGGCTATAGTCAAGGTGTGAACAAAACTTATGATTTTCATCTTTTATGGAATAACACTGGATCCACACTGGATCTTTTTCATCATATTTTTAAATATTTTCTTCTTTTATCAGAGTCTAACTTAAAGTTAACTCAAAATATATATCAATGGTCATAGTCAGGATATATTGAGAGTTAATTTCATTTTAAACTCTATAAAAGCACAAAAATATGTTTTATTTTTCACCTAAATTCAAATATGATTATTATATAATACATTCAATGACCATAGTCAGGGTTGTATTATATCTTCAATATTATTTCAATTCATTTAAAGAATGAAATACTCTTTTCAAAACTCAATTTCAAATTCCTTTTCCATTCATCATTTATGATAGAATTACATCATGTTTTCAAAATTCTTTTTTTTTTTAATTCAAGTGATTCTGAAATAATTCTTCAAATACCTTCTTCATTTCTCAAATTAATTCTTATTTATAAATTCAAATTCAATTCTAACTCATTTCAAGATTCAAAATTCAATTTCAAAGTTCAATTTAACTTTGAAATTTCAAATTCATTTTTATATTCAAAATTTTATTTCCAATTCAAGTCAAATTTCAAAGTTCAACTCAACTTTAGAGTTCTAAATTCATTTTCAAGATTCAATTTCAAATTCAAAATAACATCTCACATCAAATTTCAAAGTTCAATTTAAAACTATGAAATTTCTGATTCATCTTTTGATTTCAAAAACTCAAGCTTTAAATCAAGTTTATCCTTTTCATTGAGCCTTGATTCTCAAATTCAAAAATCAAAGTTTTGAGATTGATTCTGAATCTCAAGATTCAATTTTTCCCAAGTTGTAAATTCAAATCTGGATTTTCAAAATCCAGATCCATCCTCAAAATCCCATTTTTTAGATCTTCAAAAATCCAAATTCCATCTTGGGTTCTAAATTTAGAACCCAATTCCACTTTGAATCCAGATTTTCAAAAACCAATCTCATCTTGGATTCTAGATTTTGGATCCAATTCCATTTAGGATTCTAGACTTCGGATCCAATTCCATTTAGGATTCCAGATTTTGGATTCAACTCTATCCTGGATTCCAGACTTTGGATCCAATTCTATTTATGGTTCCAGATTTCAGATTCAACTCCATCTTGGATTCCATACTTCGGATCCAATTTCATTTAGGATTCCAGATTTCAGATTCAAATCCATCTTGAGAATTCAGATTTCAAATCCAATTCCATTCCCAATTCCATATTTCAAATCCAAGTTCTATCTTGATTTTCAGATTTCAAAACCAATTCCATTTTTCAGATCCCATCTAGATTTCTTAAATCCAATTCTATTTTCAAACTCTATTTGGATTTTTTAAATCCAAATTCCATTCTGATTTCGAACTTTAAATCTGGAATTCATATCCATTGCAAAATTTCATCTCCACTTCAAAATCCAGATTCAAAATTCAAAGTCCATTTTCACTTTTTGAAACTTCACTTTATCTATCTCAACTTCAAATTCCCCTTTCTCTTCATTCTTTTCAATTCTAGATTTATTTTTCCAAACTCTGATTATTTCAAAACTTGGAACTTCAAACATCTTTTCAGATCTATCTCAAGTTCTAAGTTAGATTCAACTTTCAAAAATCATTTCTTCACTCCATTATCACATTTATTTCAGTTACACTTGGGAAATCTCAAATTTCCAAAAGTGTTTTCTCAAAAGCATACATTTCTGCGTTTGCATTGCACAAGCATGATTCTTTGTGCATCCTTAGACTTAAAATAAGTTCTTAGATAATATTTAGGCAAAGCAAAAAGGCATAAATTCTATCCTTGGATCGATTACCCCTGGCAAAGGTGCCAGGAACAGTCGAACCTCGTACCGACAAGCGAATCCCGTCTCTCCATTTTTCCTGCAACATTTCAAAACGAAGGTGAGTAATTTTTCTAAATATTTTCAAAATTAAGGTAAAGTGAGACCTTCGCAAAAGAGTTCCTCTCTCCTTTTCTTTTCTCTTCTCTCTTCTTTTTCTTTCTTTTATTTCCCCTTTAAAAAGGAAAATAGAGGCTAGAAAGGCAAAGAGAAGGAAACATGATGTCTTCTTTTAAATCGTTGTAATTTTGAAAAGATTTTTATATGAAAACATGTGAAAACCAGACATCAAATAATAAAAACCGGTTTTCACTAGTGGATGAGACCGGGTCGAACTCAGGGAACGGGAATATTTCGTATTCAAGTACACAAATCTAAACTAATCTTTATTGCCACATTATTGAAATATAAAATGTTCAAGAAAAGTAAAAACAACTAACTATTACAACAAATGAATACCCTTCGCAGAGGGCGTAAAGTGCAATATTTACAAACCCAATCAAATTCCTAATTCTAAAAATAAAAGCAAAAAGAAGCTTTATTCTTCGTGCTTCGTGTCACGTAATTGCTTCCACTCCAGTCCTGTGCTATCCTGCATAATTCAAACGAACACGAGCAGTACCAGAGATAGAAGTAAAAACAATATTAACTAGCTAAATGCTAAGAATACTAAAATATAGCATTAAAAGAAACTAATGACCATTAAAACTATATTAAACTAATGTTAATTAACTAAGTAATTCTAACACTAATAGTAATATAACAGACAACTAAGAAATTTTCACAAATCTGAATTTACTGAACTAAAACTGAAAACATGAATCGGAAATGGAAGAAACCAAAATTCAGAATCAAAACAAGTAACTACAGAATAAAAAAAAATTAGCAAAACAAGAAATATAGACAAGAAATTATCTAAACATGAAAAGGAATGATCATAAGCAAACACAAAATAACGAAACAGGAAAATAAAAAAAAAAACACTGGAAATTAATTGAAATTGATTAAAAGCAACTGAAACATGAAATAAAGCAAAAACACAGGAAATGAATTTGTAAGAAAAACAGGAAAATTAAATTGAAAAACAGGAATTAAATGCTAAAAGCTGGAAAGTTAAAATGAACAAACAGGAATTCATTATGAAGAAAAACAGGAAATGACTTAATGAGGAAAAACAAAAAATCAGAAAATGAAATTCAGAAAGTTAAACAAAAGAAACTTAGAATGTAAAAGAAATACAGGAAATGCATAATGTGAAAAGCAAGAAAGTAATTTGTAAAACAGCAAATTAACGATAAAGAAAAACAGAAAATGACAGATTAGAAACAAAACATTCAAAAACAAAATAACTAAACAAAGAACTGCAATAAGAAATTTAATGAAACACGACAGAAAAATGATTGAATTTTCAAAATATGAAAGTAAAAGCTAATTTGAATCAAATAACTAGAAACCTAACTAAATGAATCAACATGGAATGACTGATTTTGAAACAGAAAATTCAGAACTTAATTCAATGAATGCAAAGCATGAACTACATAATGTAAAACAGTAAAATAGACAAGAAATTACAAATGAAGAAAACAGTAAATTCTTTGACACACAACTAAATTGAAATACATGAAACTGATTTAAAAAAAAAAAACAGAACATTACACAAAAAACACGATTAATGCAAAGAAAATCTATGCGATGACTCAAACAAAATGCAGAAACAGGAAATAAAAAAAAACTTATGAAATTTACCTGCTAACAAATGAATTAACAAAATTACACGAAATCTAAAGAAAGACTCAATGAAATAACAGATCGGGCGATAAAAATTGAAATAGTAACTATCTATTTTCTTTTCAGTTTTCAGTTTTTTCTTTTATTATTTTCTTATTTTTCTTTTTTTCATAACCAAAAAACAACAACAACTATTGAATTAGGAAGAAGAAGAAGAAGATCAGAAAAAGAAAATGAATTGGAAGAAGAAGAAGAATTGAAGATCGAAGGAAGAAGAAGAAGAAGAAGAATTGGAATTGACTTACCGTGAAATGGAGCTGGAAGGGTTAGAGGAGAAGTTGGCGGCCTCCACCGTGCGACATTCACCGGACTGAAGCTCCACCACCACCACCGGCTGAGGAAGATGAGAAAAATAGGGAGAAGGGGAAGAAAGAGGTAAGAAATGGGCCGGTGTTGGTGGAGGAGGGTGAGAAAAGAGGGAAAGAGAGGGAAAGAGGGGAAAGAAGAAGAAGTTTCAGTCGTATGGGGGAAGCGCCCTTGAGATTTCATTTTTTTGGGTTTTAAAAACAAACAAACCGGTTTGGACCGATTTGTAACAGTTTTGAAAGAAATGTAAACCGGTTTGTGATTATTTTTTTTTCAGTTTTTAAAAAAAACCAAATCGGTTAAACCGGTTTGTTATTATAATTTTTTTTCAGTTTTTTTAGTTTTCAAAAATCACAAACTATGTAAACCAGTTTATTATAAAGTTTTCAAAAGTTAAAAACAAAACTTATTTATAAAGAAACTCAAAAACTATTCTAACTATTTATATTTATATTGAATTTTTTTCTTGTCTAAAAAACAAACATTTAAAATGATTTTATTAACAATATAAAACTATTTTCTCTATTTTTTTTTATTTTTTATTTTTTATTTTTTTTTAATTGAAAACTAAAACTAAACTACTATGACTATAACAAAAACTAAAATATGCATAAAAATGTAAAATAAAACTATTTTTCATGTATTTTCTATTTTTAAATCATTTTAGCGCATTTACTCGAAAAATAACATAAAATTGGGTTTTTGAAACATTATTTTAGAAAATCATGCATATTTTAATGATAATTAACCCTGAATTATGTGCATGATCAAATACCCCCATGCTTATGTTTTGCTAGTCCTCGAGCAAACTAGAAAAATGCAAGAAATCAAACTATCACCTAACTCACTTTCGTAGGAATCACGGTTGCATTTAGCTCATGCAACAAGCCCTTTCAACCCCTGGGTTACCCCAGTGGACGAGTAAGGTCTCGTGAGTGTTTGCAGTGATGCTACCCACAAACATCTCTGTCATGTATGCATAATATTACACATCCTCATAAGCAGTAGGTAATTAAAGACTTTATTTTCACCAATATTTCCTGTTATTTCAAAATCAAAATATAATTAGTCTTTTATATACCACCACAGAAAAAGAATTTCTTTCACTTTTCTAAATATCATAATTATTTATGTTTTATTCTTAGAAAATCCAATAAAAACAAGTTATTATTTACTTATCCTCACTCATATGTTTTCTGCACAGGTTTTCTCAATCGCACTTCTAAGCACTGAACTTTTCTTTCTTTTTCAGCTCTTTTCTCAATCTTTTCATTTTTTCACGCTTTTTCTTTTTGCGTATTCATTCTACTCTTATAGCTTGCGTGTGGTCTGCTTTTATGCCTTGTGCAATGTCAATATCTTCTATACTTTTTCAATGCATACCAAAAGATATCAACTAAGACATAAAAGTGACTTCCTTCATTCACCCTTATAACATGAGAGTCAAACATTTCAACTTGTATCTGTTCTCAGCTACTTAGGATCATGAAGTTTTCCACTCTCCTTTTCGAAATGGAATTAAAAGTTTCAACTTACATCTAAGTTCCATCTACTAAAGATTGTGGAATTATCCAAACTACCTAATGCATGCTATTTTTTTCTCTTTTGAGCTCATTTTTACACTTTTGTTCATTTGCTTAGTTTTTCAAAAATACAACTATGCATATTCATATTTGTGATTCAAAATAAATTCTAACATGTATTTATCATCATTTCTTCGAAATCCGCATAAACAACCATAATTTTTTAGATCTATGTCAGAAAATTTTTTCGTGGGGCTTAAAAATCCTCTAAAAACATCAGATTTGAAATAACATTCATATAAGTTCAAACTCTTTCTTTAAAAATCTACTTTTCATGAGAGATGTGTAAACATGTGCAAGAACGTAAACAGAAATATCCAGGTGTGCAAACTACACCCTCCCCCATGTTTGAATGACACTGTCCCAGTGGCACTCCCCCATGCTTATATGAAACTAAGTGAATGCACATGAGAGGAAATAAATGAGGGAAAAGAGTAGAATAACCTGACATGAATTAAAAATGCATGTTCTATGAATCTAATGAATGCAATATATACATGACATACATGAAAACTCATAGAATGAAACAAAAAGCACATGAAAAACTCATGAATAAAATGAAAAAGGAAAAACAAAATAAAATCTATAAATTCTAAGCAAATCTAATACTGTACAGAATATGGGTTGCCTCCCATAAAGCGCTAAGTTTCACGTCCCCAGCCAGACGGATCCCTGGAAAAACCTTCATCGTCCATGAGATCAATGGACATGAAGTCAGGCTCAATGAGGCTCTATGAAGAAAAGAGTGTCATCTGTGACACTGCGCACTGTGTTTCCATCCCGTCTACCTCTAACTGTAATATCAAATCTCTCTCGACATGAAGGATAGAGATTAGTCTCATCTGAGAGACTAGTCAGGAAATGAGAGTCTAGGACCGACCGACTATCATTGAATGCAACTTCAGACAAGTGGTGAATATGATCTGGCTTGACTTGGTCAAGCACCTTCTGCATCTGTACCTCTTGCTTACTAAAAGGAATCGGTGATCTTAAAAACTGAGAGTATGGGGCTTGATGAATATGTGAAGAATGTAACAACTGAGATCCTTGCCCCTTCTGCTGAGGTATAATGGAAATCGACTCGTCAGTAGAAGTGATATGGGGCTCATGAGTCGATTCTCGAGTAAAATGATACAACTTCCCGCTATGAAGGGATGTAACAGATTTGACTTGCTCATGATGTGAAGTAGTGGGTTGCAAGTCGAATGACATGGAATCCTCTCCCTTTGAGACAACAGGCCTACTAGATGGGTTCCCCTCGCTTTGTCTACTCAATGTCTGAGCTAACTGTCCCATTTGAGTCTCTAGCTTGGCTATTGACTGTGTATGGGAACAAAGAGTGGCCTTGATATCAGAAAAGGCTTCTAACATCTTCTCTTGAAATGATGAACTTGGAATGGGCTCTGGAGGAGAAGGTAAACAATACTGAGGATGAACCTGTGGAAATACAGGATGCGAGTAACCTTGTGAAGAGTTACTGGGTCTATACTATGTCTGAGAGGGCTGATGGGATGGGGAAATAAACTGGTTTCGCCAACCTAGGTTATATGAGGATGTAAATGAATCGGGCATGGGTTTAGCGAAACCTTGGGCAGCATTCACCTGCTCCTGAACAAATTCAGGATATAATGGCGCTGCCGGACAATCTGCAACACAGTGTGCAGGGCTAGCACATAGCTCGCACACTCTTTCTACTGGATTTCCCGAGGAATTGGCTAGGAATTGATCTAACTTTCTAGTCAACTGGTCAACCTTGGTACGCAATTCTAACTCGGACCCAACTTCGGAAATCCCAACATTCCTAGGACCACTAGACAGAGATGTAGTCCTATCGAGCCGTGAAGACAAAGCATGATGCATCGTGTTTTCACTCAAGGTCTCAAACAGAGACCACGCCTCATCCTCACTCTTGAGCATAAAAGTGCCCCCACAAGACGAATCAACCATTTGACGATGCTTTTCAGTAAGCCCATCATAAAAATACTGCACCAACTACCAACGAGGCACCTGGTGATGGGGACACTTGCGGAGAAGATCTTTCAATCTCTCCCAAGACTCGTGAAATTGTTCTCCCTCAATTTGAGAAAAACTGGTTATAGCTTTACGAAACTGGTTCGTCTTACCAATTGGGAAATATTTTTTTAAAAATTCTCTTTGCATTCCTTCCCAAGTAGTAATACGAACCGTCTCAAGAGATTTTAGCCAGTGCTTGGCTTTATCTTTGAGAGAGAACGGAAACAAAGTCAACCGCATAGCATCATCTCCAAAGTTATTGATTCGCACAGTCGAGCAAATCTCTAAAAATTCGTCGAGATGACGATATGGGTCCTCATTGCTAAGGCCATAAAACGAAGTTAACATTTGGATCACACTGGCCTTAATCTCAAAATGGCTCGCTCCTACATCAGGTCTCGTGATGCAGGAGGCGGGAGTATACGTATTTGGCATGAAGTACTCCCTCAAAGGACGGATCAATTGATGATCGTCAGCCATTGCGTACACCTTGGAGTAGACCGGTGTAGCACACGTCCTAACTTTGGGTTTTCTACCTAACTAACGCACTAAGCGGCCAAACCACGCAAACCACAAAGCGAGTAAACTAAAAACAACAAAAACTAAACAAACACCACGCAGTTACACATAACAGAGATTATGCAAAGAAATATAAAATCTATGTGTACGGTACCAATCGTACACAGTCACCTCTAAAGGGATCCTAATAGGTGGGCTGTGCAGAAAAGTAAGCTCGTCTCTAAGATATGCACATACGTGGTTCTAAACCTAAATGCAACACAAACACTAGGCAATAAAGTGAATACTAATATTACGCCGTTCCCCGACAACGGCGCCAAAAATTTGATGTCTTCTTTTAAATCGTTGTAATTTTGAAAAGATTTTTATATGAAAACATGTGAAAACCAGACATCAAATAATAAAAAACGGTTCTCACTAGTGGATGAGACCGGGTTGAACTCAGGGAACGGGAATATTTTGTATTCAAGTACACAAATCTAAACTAATCTTTATTGCCACATTATTGAAATGTAAAATGTTCAAGAAAAGTAAAAACAACTAACTATTACAACAAATGAATACCCTTCGCAGAGGGCGTAAAGTGCAATATTTACAAACCCAATAAAATTCATAATTCTAAAAATAAAAGCAAAAAGAAGCTTTATTCTTCGTGCTTCGTGTCACTTAATCGCTTCCGCTCCAGTCCTGTGCTATCCTGCACAATTCAAATGAACACGAGCAGTACCAGAGATAGAAGTAAAAACAATATTAACTAGCTAAATGCTAAGAATACTGAAATATAGCATTAAAAGAAACTAATGACCATTAAAACTATATTAAACTAATGTTAATTAACTAAGTAATTCTAACACTAATAGTAATATAAAAGACAACTAAGAATTTTTCACAAATCTGAATTTACTGAACTAAAACTGAAAACATGAATCGGAAATGGAAGAAACCAAAATTTAGAATCAAAACAAGTAACTACAGAATAAAAAAAATAGCAAAATAAGAAATGTAGACAAGAAATTATCTAAACATGAAAAGGAATGATCATAAGCAAACACAAAATAATGAAACAGGAAAATAATAAAAAAAAAAACCACTGGAAATTAATTGAAATTGATTAAAAGCAACTGAAACATGAAATAAAGCAAAAACACAGGAAATGAATTTGTAAGAAAAACAGGAAAATTAAATTGAAAAACAGGAATTAAATGCTAAAAGTTGGAAAGTTAAAATAAACAAACAGGAATTCATTATTAAGAAAAACAGGAAATGACTGAATGAGGAAAAACAAAAAATCAGAAAATGAAATTCAGAAAGTTAAACAAAAGAAACTCAGAATGTAAAAGAAATACAGGAAATGCATAATGTGAAAAACAGGAAAGTAATTTGTAAAACAGCAAATTAACGATAAAGAAAAACAGAAAATGACAGATTAGAAACAAAACATTCAAAAACAAAATAACTAAACAAAGAACTGCAATAAGAAATTGAATGAAACACGACAGAAAAATGATTGAATTTTCAAAATATGAAAGTAAAAGCTAATTTGAATCAAATAACTAGAAACCTAACTAAATGAATCAACATGGAATGACTGATTTTGAAACAGAAAATTCAGAACTTAATTCAATGAATGCAAAGCATGAACTACCTAATGTAAAACAGTAAAATAGACAAGAAATTACAAATGAAGAAAACAGTAAATTCTTTGACACACAACTAAATTGAAATACATGAAACTGATTTAAAAAAAAAACAGAACATTACACAGAAAGCACGATTAATGCAAAGAAAATCTATGCGATGACTCAAACAAAATGCAGAAACAGGAAATAAAAAAAAACTTATGAAATTTACCTGCTAACAAATGAATTAACAAAATTACACGAAATCTAAAGAAAGACTCAATGAAATAACAGATCGGGCGATAAAAATTGAAATAGTAACTATCTATTTTCTTTTCAGTTTTCAGTTTTTTCTTTTATTATTTTCTTATTTTTCTTTTTTTCGTAACCAGAAAAACAACAACAACTATTGAATTAGGAAGAAGAAGAAGAAGATCAGAAAAAGAAAATGAATCGGAAGAAGAATTGAAGATCGGAGGAAGAAGAAGAAGAAGAAGAATTGGAATTGACTTACCGTGAAATGGAGCTGGAAGGGTTAGAGGAGAAGTTGGTGGCCTCCACCGTGTGACATTCATCGGACTGAAGCTCCACCACCACCACCGGCTGAGGAAGATGAGAAAAATAGGGAGAAGGGGAAGAAAGAGGTAAGAAATGGGCCGGTGTTGGTGGAGGAGGGTGAGAAAAGAGGGAAAGAGAGGGAAAGAGGGGAAAGAAGAAGAAGTTTCAGTCGTATGGGGGAAGCGCCCTTGAGATTTCGTTTTTTGGGGTTTTAAAAACAAACAAACCGGTTTGAACCGGTTTGTAACAGTTTTGAAAGAAATGCAAACCGGTTTGTGATTATTTTTTTTTCAGTTTTTAAAAAAAAACAAACCGGTTAAACCGGTTTGTTATTATAATTTTTTTTTAGTTTTTTCAGTTTTCAAAAATCACAAACTATGTAAACCAGTTTATTATAATGTTTTCAAAAGTTAAAAACAAAACTTATTTATAAAGAAACTCAAAAACTATTCTAACTATTTATATTTATATTTAATTTTTTTCTTTTCTAAAAAACAAACATTTAAAATGATTTTATTAACAATATAAAACTATTTTCTCTATTTTTTTTAATTTTTTTTATTATTTTTTTAATTTTATTTTTAATTGAAAACTAAAACTAAACTACTATGACTATAACAAAAACTAAAATATGCATAAAAATGTAAAATAAAACTATTTTTCATGCATTTTCTATTTTTAAATCATTTTAGCACATTTACTCGAAAACTAACATAAAATTGGGTTTTTGAAACATTATTTTATAAAATCATGCATATTTTAATGTTAATTAACCCTGAATTATATGCATGATCAAAACACAAGAGGAAAATTTTTGTGATGATCACAGTATGGCTGCACTCAATGGCCACATTAGCCACATAGTCACTGGTGGTGACAACGGCAAAAACCAAGTGCCAAGGCAGCAATGGACCCGGGTGCAAGTGGCACCCGGTAACCCCTTGCTGAAGCCGCCGAACAAGGTTACATGCATGCTGGTCTGGTCCTCCGGACCAAACTGCATGCTCTGATAAGGTTCTGGTATGAACCTACGGTTCAGACCAGACCCTTCATTGAACTGGGTGAGCCTGAATCGGCTACCCAAAAACCGCAATCTTTCGATAAAAGTCTATGGCGCCAAGACAGGTGGAAGTGGGCTAGACCTGACATAGGTCTGGTCCTCTGGACCAGACCACGCTGCTATGAAAAGAGGGGTCTAAACTCACGGTTTAGACCGACCTCCACGCAGTGCAGCGAGTAGCTGCGAACCACAACAGCAGCTCGCCACTAGGCGGCTGCCCTAGGGTTAAAACTGGGCCAAAGCGAGAGGGACGTGTGTCTGGTCCCTGGGACTGGACCCACACGGCCAGACATAGTTCTGGTCTGAACCCTTGGTTCAGACCAGGCACATGGGTCGGTGGCCCTAGTCCCCCGAAACTTGGCCAAATTGGGTGCCCAAGGCCTCGGGTGACCCGACGCGCCAAGCTCTAAAGAACAAAAAAAAAAACAATAATACCAAAGGGCCATGGGCCCTTTTCCAAGTGGAGCCTGGTCACACCGTGACCCAGGCCATGGTGCCCGTGTTGTGCCAGTCCCAAATGCTTTGGGACTGGTTTAAACCCAGCACACCGAAACACCAAGGAAGAAGGTGGTGGCTATGGTTCACCACCCGCAGCATGCCTGCACTCCAAGGGGTGCCGAAATGGGTTGGGTGCATCTGGATGAGCCCAGCTCGGTCCAGAGCATACCCAGCAAGGCTAACATGCCCACGGATGTGCCACCATGCTCAGCAACTGGAAAAGAAATGGGCGACAACAAGAAAATCCAACAAAAATGCTAACGAACGAAGAAAGAAAAAAAAAACAAAAGCATGACTGCACAAGGCCAACCTATGCAAATCAATGGTGAACAATGTCAAAAAGAGATGCTTATCCAACTAATCTACCAATGGAGCATGCATGCATAGATGCATTGACTCCTCGGTTTCATGGTGTATTGTAATGAACATAGAGCAAGTCGTGTTGAGCCTTCACCTTCGGAGCTCGGATGAAGAAGGTGGGCACAACTGCAATGGCGTCCTCCAACAAGGTTGCACCACCCATGGCTGGGAGGAAGAGAAGATAGAAGAGAAGGTATGGGAGGGAGAGAGAGAGAGAGAGAGCCTAGAAAAATCGCCCCCCCCTTTGGGGGTTTTCGATTCTTCAAAAGGTCTTAAAGTGGGGTTGGTTGAGATGGAGGGTGGAGATTCACCCTCCAAGATGTGGGGCTGGGGGTGGGTCACGAATTCCCATCACCGCCCAGCTCCACCACACATCATGGAGGATTTGAAAATTCTCCCAAAAATCTCAAGCATGCCATGGGGCTGCCGCCCCATGCATCCAATGAGGCAAGTCCAGCCTCATTATGGCTCTTCCACATTGGAAAGAGCCCTTGGGTTATCTTGAAGCCCAAGGCAAGAGGCTTTTCAACCCACGCATTCCCCAAGGGGGATGTCGACCCCTCCTCCCAACACGCCATGCATCCCTCTCTCTCCTTTCTTCCACCTTTTTTATTAGATTTATTTATTATACCTTTTTTTTGATTGATTTGGGTTGGGTTAATCATGGCCCTCCCTTGAAGTTTGTTTTTAGTCTCTAATGAGACTGCCACCCATCCAGCTGGTCAACGTGACCAGCTGGTTTCATGGCCAAGGTCTTCCCAAGGTGTGATCATCGCAAAATTTTTCCTCTCGTTCCTCTCTTTCCTTTCTCTTTGCCTTTCGAACCTCTGTTCCTCTTTCGAAGATGAATAAAAGATAGAAAAGAAGAAGAGAGAATGAGAAAAGGAAGAAGAGAGAGGAACTCTTTTGCAAAGCCTCACTTGACCTTAATTTTGAAAATATTTTAGGAAATTACTCACCTCCATTTTGAAATAATTACGAGAAAATTGGGAGACGGGATTTGCTTGTCGGTACGAGGTTTGATTGTTCCTGGCGCCTTTACCATGGGTAATCGAACCAAGGATCGAATTTATGCCTTTTTGCTTTGCCTAAATATTATCTAAGAATTTATTGTAAATCTAAAAGTGCACAAAGAATCATGCTTGTGCGATGTAAATGCAGGAATGTATGCTTTTGAGAAAACATTTTTTAGAAATCTGAGATTTTCCAAGTGAAAATGTGATGATGAAATGATTTCTGAATAGTTGAATCTAACTTAGAACTTTGAGAGAGATCAGGAAAAGAAATTTGAAGTTCTAAGTCTTTGAAATAATCAGAGTTTGGGAAAATAAATCTTGATTTTGAAAAGAATGATTTGAAGCTGAGATAAAAGGAAAAGAAATGAAGTTTCAAAGTCAGAAAATGGATTTTGAATTTTGAACCTGGATTTAGAAGAAGAAATGAAATTTTGAAATGGAATTGAATTCCAGATTCAAGGTTTTGAAATCTGGATGGAATTAGGATTTAGAAAATCCAAAAATTGGAGTCTAAAAATAGAAATGGATTTCAAAAGTTCAGATGGGATCTAAAAATGGAATTGGTTTTTGGAATTTGGGAGTCAAGATAGGATTGGATTTGAAATCTGTAATTGGGAATGGAATTGGATTTGAAATCTGGGATCCAAGATGGGGTTTGAATTCAAAGTCTGAATCCTAAATGGAATTGGATCCAAAAAATGGAATCTTGATCTGAAGTCTGAGATCCAAAGATGGGATTGAATTCTAGAATCCTAAATGGAATTGGATCCGAAGTCTGAGATAAAAAATGGAATTAGATCCAAAATCTGGAGTCCTAAATGGAATTTGGATCTGAAATCTGAGATCCAAAATAAAATTGAATTCTGGATCTAGAATCCTAAATGGAATTGGATCCTAAGTCTGAGATCCAAAATGAAGTTGGTTTTTTAAGATCCGAATCCAATATGGAGTTGGGTTCCAAATTTGGAACTCAAGGTAGAAATTTTGGATCTTTTGAAAATGGATGTGGGTTTTTGAAAACCCTGATTGAATCTAAAACTTAGGAAAGATCGAATTTTGATATTCAGAATCAATCTCAAACTTTGATTTTGAATTTGAAGATAAGGAACAAACTTGATTTTGAATTTGAAATCAGAAGATGAATCAGAAATTTCAAAGTTAAATTTGAACTTTGAAATTAATTTTGAGATATTGATTTGAGTTTGAATTTGAATCTTGAAAAATGAATTTGGAATTTCAAAGCTGATTGGAACTTTGAAATTTTGATTTGAATTGGAAATTTGAAGTTTGAATACAAAATGATTTTGAAATTTCAAAGTCAAATTGGACTTTGAAATTGAATTTTGAATCTTGAAATGAGATAGAATTGAATTTGAATCTATAAATAATAATTGATTTGAGAAATAAAGAAAATACTTAAAATCACTTGGCGTTTTGAAAGGGAATTTTGAAAATATGATGCAATTCTATCCTAAATGATGAATGAATGAAAAGATTGTGAAATTGGATTTGAAAATCATATTTCATTCTTTAAATGAATGCAAATAAGATTGAGGATATAATACACTTCTGACTATGGTCATTAAATGTATTATATAATAATCATATTTAAATTCAGATGAAGAATAAAATATATTTTGGTACTTTTATAGAGTTCAAAATGAAATTAACTCTCAATATATCCTGACTATGGCCATTGATATATATTTTGAATTAATTTTAATTTAAACCCTGATAAAAGAAAAATATTTTGAGAATATGATGATTTTTTGAAGAGGGACCCAGTGCGGATCCAGTGTTATTCCATAAAAGATGAGAATCTTAAGTTTTGTTCACATCTTGACTATGACCATTGATGTAAATCATCAACTTAGGATTTAATCACCTCTTATAAAACGGTGCACGTGCCATTCATGTGCCCATTTGTGGGTTTTTAAAAAATAGAGATAAAAGATGATATGAAATAAGCAATTCATAATGTTTACATGCTCATTCATTCTAAGCTAATACTGAAAATGTAAATATTTTCATTATATCTAGCTATTACAAGTTCGGGAATACAAAGAAATAATAAAATCCTAAATCTAAAGAAATTTCAACAATTTCTGAATATTTCCTACAAAACAAGGTTAGCATACAATAGTGTGCCGAATATGAAAGCAATTGGAAGATATATGGCCCTATTTATACTAATAAAGAAATACCTATGGGTTAGCCTAAATAGGACGCATATATTTAATGAAAAGATGCATGTATCTTTGTAGAAAACACAATGTAAATGTCTTAAAGGTCATGCTTAGGCCTAATGCAAAATTCACATGTATTGACATAATATGATGGGAAGAAGTTCATATAGATGCAAAGTAAAGGTATGAAGTAAAGATACATAGTATTGATGAGGCTATGTTGCCAGAAATGCATAATATGAATGAAGGAGGTGGGTGCAAGAGTGTAAGTGGGGTAACTATAGTGTTTTTCAGCAGCTATACTTAACATGAAATGGTGTGACAGGTAAGAAATTGAGGAAACTAAAGAAAATATCATGAAAATGTTGTTAATGTGCTGTAGGTGGTGGTTTTGTGTTGGTGTAAACTGGGAAACATGGAGGGATAAGGGTTACTGTAGGGTGGAAATGTTGGTGGAATAGGTTGGAAATGAGGAAAGATATGTTAATAAGTGAAGGTGTCAGCACAGTGGATGCAATGAAGAAGACTATAGGGTGAGTGTTAGGGTATGTTGTAGCAGTGAAAGGGGTCTATAGGTATTGATGAGGTAGCTGTGAAGATTGAAAGGATGATGGTGAACGGGATGCTGTACAGAAAAGAATAGGTATGAGAGTGGAAAATGAAGCACAAACATAAGCAGCGCAAACTTTGGCTGGTGATCGGGTTAATCCTAGTGTTGCGAGCCAATATCTGACTTAGTAATACACCTAGCAAGCTCAACCAGGATCATCTTTGGCACCATCCTCTGGGGCATCACAGCTGTATAATCACAGACGATCTCACTGCCCACAGATCTCGAATTTATGCTTGGTTCTGGAAATACCTCTTCAACAAATTTATCAAATCAAACTATAGAATGATTTTCCTTATAATGCTCCTCTTGGGATCCAATAACAAATTTCTTTCAGTTTCAGTCCTTGAAATACTAACTAGAATGGAATCTACATATTTGAAAGGGTCCTCTTTTATATCATCATGTGACCAACAGAATGATCTAGTAAGCTTCGAAAAATGAAAGCTCTCAAATTTTTCACCCCCAATCTGAAGCAATGAGGAGATACCAGCATTCACGTGTATGAGGTTAACGAGTAGTATGACTGGCAATCGTAAGATGGCAGAACCCCTTTTCTTTAGAGAACATCTCTACAGGATTAACAACCATCCCTGCTGTGTTCATATTTCCTGGCAGCATTGAACTTTGCAACCTGTTTACAAATGCTTCAACAGGAGGCATTATAATTTCCTCCTTTTTTTTTCAATAAAAGTTTGAAAGGGGGAGCTATAGCTTTATCAAAGTTTTGAGCAAGGATTTTGCAATCCATCATCAGAACAAGTAAGATCTCGAACAACATCAATATCTTCTCTCTTCTGCTTAACTTTTCCATATATGTAAATAATTCTTCCTCACCTCTTTTTTTTTACAGATTATGCCATAATGAGATAATGGAGAACACATTGGATCAAGTTTGGGAGCTTACTTGGGGTGATGGAGATGATAGGAACCCTGAGGATTCTTCATGCTCACTTGCCATTGATCAATCCAGATTATAGCTTCTCATTGAATACTTGGAATTTGCTAACAGCGTCTGAAGTGGATGCTGTCTTAGAATCCCCTGCTAGTCCTTCTCCTCTTTCAGCATGGTCAATTATGCTTCCGCCTCTGGACCCATGTTCTCCAGACCATTGGTGGCCTTGCTTTCAGGGTCCAGCATCCTGATGAGCTATGACACCATTTTTTTCTTCTTCTTTTTTTTTTTTACTAAATGCTGAATCTGACAGATCTTGTGTAATACTGGGACAAAGATGCCAGTGTACCTGCTATGTCTGAAGAATCTCTAACCCTTGGTTCTACTGTATTCCTTTGTTCTGATCTTCTCTCAAAACGTTGGAGGGTTTGGAACTGGTGATGACATAGAGTCACGTGGTGACAGCAAGTGGAAATGGTAGGTGCGATAATGGATTGACCTGAATTGGTAGGTGGTTTCATCAAAGAGAATGCGAAATGTTAAGGGTGGAAGGCAGCTGAGATTATGCTGGGTTACACAGGGACTAACAGGTGGGCAGTTGAGTGCAATCGAGGTATGGGATGCAAGTGGGAGGCAGCCACTTAAGCGAATTTGCACAAGGATCTTGATCAGTGCTATCCTGACCCAACATGTTCTGATGGGTCTTTTGAATTCACATACTCTCATCTTTCTAAAACTGAAGAACCTTGAGGATTGTGTCTGATATCAATGCTAAGATTCACTTGTAAAAGAATCATTATATCTCTATTAGAAAGAGAGCGGCACTTTGCTATATCTCGAGTCACTCCTTCATATAAAGTAGGATCAAAGAATCTCCTTTTCTATGACAGTAGAAAGAAAGTTACCTCTTCTTGGAGCTTCCCTGGAGATAGGATCTATCATGTTATTGTTCTCACTAGCTGTAAGACCCGCAAAGTTTATGAGGAATTTACTACTTACTTAGTATTGATGTAAGACCCACAATTTTTCAGAAAATATCTGAATAAAATTCATGAGGCATTTACCGGTAAAAATAATATTTTTTCTCAAAATGCGAAACGAATCAATTCCTACGAGCCAGTTATACTTAAGATATTCGTCGCTTTGCGAGTATATGCTCAAACACTCTGGAAGCCATAACTTCCTACCTGAACAAAATCAAAAGATTTCCTCGAGCCAACTTTCTTAGTTACGTCAATACGAAGAGAAAGACGTACTCATAAATTTTCGGAAAAAAATCACTGAAAACAAGAAATTTTTGCAAGACCCACGGAAATATTGGTGGGACCCACAAAAATATTTCTCAGAAAAACATTCTAGAATGTTCCAGCACCTTCCATGGAAGGAATTTCTAAAAAAGCCAAGGGTAAAAAGGAGATTCTGAAACTTGGGGCCCAAGTTTCATAATCTATAAATAGAGGAGCCACCCTCTCTCTAAAAATTGCCAACTCCTCTCTCTCTCCTCCTTTTCCCAAACCTCCCCCACCTAGCCCAGTAGGTCTGAGCCTACCTGACCTGGTCTGAGCCTGCTTGATCTGGTCTTAGCCTACCTGACCTAGTCCTAACCCACCTGACCTAGGTCTGAACCTACCTAACCTAGTTCAAACCCAGTTGACTTGACTTGAACCTAGTTAGGTTTGAAGTCAAAGTCCAAGTCCTTTTTTGTTCGAAGTTCAGATTTGATCCTTTTTGAAGTCGAACCTCTTAGAGGATGGATCGAAGCGTTAGAAGCAACTAGAGTCATTTCTTCCTCAAATTGAAGTAAGTTCTCTTCATTAATCCATCTCTCTCAAGTATTTGATTGTTTGTATATAGCATATACTTTCTGAAGTAGTATCTCGCTTTAGTTCTTGGTTGAGCCCCTTTTGGATACTTCGGTGTTCACCTGCTCGCCTCGTAACTATCGTCGGATATATATGTTTAAATATGCAGTATATGTGTTCTTCAAAATGGTATCTCGCCATAGTTCTTGGTTGAGCTATTCAGAACACTTCGATGTTCAGTCGCTCGCCTCGTAACTATCGTTGGATACAGATCTAGGTGTATATCTATTGATTATGCCGACATGTCTTATATCACACAGGCTATATAATTTACCTTTGTCGTCGCGTTGTATGATGCCAAGGCTATTGCTTTCTGCTATTTTCGATTATGCATTTACTTACGCCGTCGTGTTGAAAGACACCAAGGCTTCTGCTTTCTGCAAATATATATGTAGAATATTTTGTTCAGTTACACACCCTGAACAATAGTATATGCATTTCTTTACGCCGCCGCTGTATAAAGCAAAGGCTTTATACTTATACTACATATATGGCGCATAAAATGAGCCTTTAAATGGAGATCAACTCCAAATCGCCAATGTGATTCCCTTATCGCTCCTCGTTCAAGATTCTGCTTGACGAATGAAGCCCCTATTGGAAAGGCTTCGCTTTTTCGCAAAATGCTTTTTACGTAAAGACTAAGTCAATTACGTATGGCCTGACTATGGCCCAGGGTTCCTGTAACCTTGATGGATGCAAGGTACACACAACGGTGCACATCCATTTCCCGAGTTAAGCGTAGTGATTTCCCGCCAAAGAGGGGAGATGCCGCTGAAATGGATAAAAGAAACACACGCTTTCTTTGTTAAAGAGAGGAAGTGCTGCTGAAATTTCTGAAGAATCTAAGAATAGCTCAGAAGGTACGTAACAGGATACTCTATCATATATCAGAGTGCTACACAGTTCATGGAATGCCTTCTACAACGTAGAAAGGTTCGTCGCACCATTGCCGATAGAGCAGAGGAGGTGTTGACGAAATGGTTGGCAGAAGATCTGTTGAAACTAGTTGAACGACATGATGATCTCCGTTGATGGAACGATGTCAGAACGGCTCGTATCCCTGTGCCTGAGAGGGTACCTTGCTCGTAAGGGTCATTGAGCCGGAGTAGAGGTTGCGCCTTGACTAGGTTTAGACTCGTTGCGTAAAAATACGCCGAGTAGCCGATCTATTTAGATCGAGTCAAATGCATGCTCATTTAGAACGGTTACGCAACCAGATTCGTAAGGGCCAAAGAGCTAGAGTGTGTTGTTTTCACCCAAAGAGTTATGATGCTCGTGGTGGCCGTAGTGCCAAGAGCGGTGTTCTGCATGCATATGAATAAGACTTAAGGTCAGACATACCTCGCGGTTGAAAATCGTGTTATGGGTACCCCCTCAGTTAATGACTGTGTTGGGGCGAACTGAATGGGGTTGGGTACATACTCCTGTAGTGCTGAGGCACAGGTTGCCTAAATGGCATGCAAATATATGTCCAAGTAATTATAAGACTGGCAGACCCCTTTATTTATTATGCTCACTGTTGAATGACAGTGATGGTACAACCTTGAGTGACATGTATTTTACTTTGGACCTGATAGAGTCCACGATGGCCTCAGTCACTCATGGGTTTTGGGGTCGTGGTTATCCTTAAGATTTAAGGATTGAACTCAAGTACTGCAAGTAGAGGATGCATCCGAATATGGGTCTAGTAGGGTTCTCTCAGTGGAAACACACTGCCCTACTATGGATAGGGTCAACAAGCCTCTGAGGTAGCTAAAGTACATAGAATAATCAACCCCTAGAACGTCGAGTTGATGCCCGAACCATTGCTTCGCCTGCGTACTAAGGGTGGAAGAGGTTAATTATCGAAACAATGCATTAGCTTAGGTTCAACGATGCTTGAATGTATGAGTGGATGGACGTTGTTAAGTCAGTCCTGCATAACCTTTGTGAAGGTGTCATGATCGGTGTACGACTGAACCGACTGGGGAAAGACCCATGTTGTATCCGCACGGCTAAGCGAAGCTCGAGAAGCTATCCTTAGATGCGTGGGATACGGATGTGCTAAGTATGAAATCTTGACTTAGACATCCCTTTGAGACCCGGAAGAGGTCAAGGCTAAGTCGTGGACACTTGAGCAGATGTTCAACTCATAGCTCTGAGGAGGCTCTTGCGATATACGCTAAGTCTTGGAGGCTTGAGCGTCGTTATTACGAATTGCGACCCTGAGTGGTCATCGTATATACTTGAGTTGAATGGACGTACATTTGCTTGCTTACCAGACCATCAGTGCTTCTGACCCCGTTTTATGGGGATTTCAGGTGTTGGACCGGCGTGGCGATATGCGGAACAAGGCGGCATCAAGTTCCAGGGTTTCTCTAGATAGAGTTGTAATGCTTCCTTTTATTGAACCTATACTGCTTTTTCAAGCAGTGGTGTTGTAATAAACATGTGGTTTTCGATAAAATGGAACACTTTGGTGGTCAATGAGTTGCTTGGCCACATACCTGTAATGCGCTCGGTGTTTTCTAAAATCGATGACTCATTATCATCTGATTTCTCTGCTAAAATCTTTTCTAAGTTGCGCCGCAAATAAAAAAAAAAGAAATTCATGAAAATTTCAACTTAGCTTTGTTTTGGAAATCCGGGGCGTTACAGAATTGGTATAAGAGCCTGTGTCTGAGAAACCTGGTTCAAGATCCGTCATGTTCAAGATATCGCACTGTAAGTATATATATTCTATACTTTTGTTCTGATCTGGGTGCATCTTTGTATAGATGGCAACTCATAACTCACGAGGGTACTGCTATCATTGTGGGATCATGCACGATGAGTGGGTATGCCCATATGAGGTCCAAGACTGCCAGTTTTGTGGCGAAGAGGGGTATTCCGCCATCGAATGCCAAATGAAATATATTGCCGATATGGGTCGGCGGGGATCGCGTGGTCTTAAGGACGAGACATTGCGTGTTAGTGGACCACATTACTCCAATAGGGGGAGTAGCCATACCCCAGCAACTTCAGATGAACTACCACATCTGGTAGAATTTGACTTGAACTTTCTTGAGAGATTCGGTCAGACGCAAGGCTATCAATAGGCATCATATACACCTAGCTTGCATAGTCGGGTTGAGGGATGCGATAACTCCTTCTATAATCCCATTATGATTTCGGATTCCTCGAATCATAGTGCCATTATATGGGAGAATGAAGCGGCTTCATGTGATCGTCGCGAAATTTTTCCCTTCCCTGCAGGAGAGAAAAAAGTTCTTTTCTGCGAGTCAAACTTTACTAGAGTTTTGAAAATTTATTTTGAAATACTCGCCTCCGTTTTTGAAAATAGCAGGAAATATTTCAAAGAATGGGACTCGACCTGTCGGTACGAGGTTCGACCGTTCCTGTCACCTTAAACAGGGGTAATCGAACCAAGGATCAAATGTGTGCTCGACTTAGTTAAATCATCAAAATCGTGTTCTACCCTAAATGCACAAAGAATTCAGGCATGTGCTATGAAATTTTGTAAAATGTAGGTTGGAAAAACATGATGTATGCTCAGAAAATGCTTTAGAGTTGGAAAATATTTCTCAGGAAAAAGATGGAAACCAGTCTCTTAGGAAACTCTGATGAAAAGATTTGAAATCTCAAGAAAGTTTATAAAGATTTGGGAAAATCATGAATGGATGAAAATCCTGGGAAAATGGAAAGAATTCTTGAGAAAAGATGAACACTTGAAGAGAAAATGTTTGTCAGAAAAAAAACTCTAACTTTGAAAATTTTCTTTGGAAAATGATTGAAATTCATTGGAAAACTCTTTGGAGAAGGAAAATCAAAACTTAGGAACTTGAAATTCAGAAAATCTTAGCCTTGAGAAATTGGAAATCGATTTTGACTCTGGAAAATGATGAGAAACTCTTTTTGAAAATGAATCTTAAGAAAAGAATATTTTCCAGGGAGAATCATGGGAAACTTGATTTCAAAAATCCAATTTTGAAAATTTTCAGAATTTCTTGAGGAATCGATTTCCATGGAATGAAATTTTCTTGAGAAAATGCAAATGATTTCATGATGCAAATGACTTGAATGGATGAATGCATTTTTATGAAAGCTTCTTTTCAGGAAAATATGCATTTTTAGAATTAAACTAAGTAGAATCATCACATATTCCGACTAGGGCCATAAATATGTTTGTAATTTACTTAGTTAATTCTAAAATATTTTGTAAACATTGAAAGTATGCAATGAATTTTGGAAGATAGCCTAAGAGTGTAGGCTCGGTGTGACTAATAGAAAGATGTTGAATCTGGGTCTCGTCCATATTCTGACTAGGGCCGTAAATATGGACTCCACCGAGTTCATCAACTCCCTAAGAGTTGGTGCACGTTCCATTCGTGTACATCCATAGTGCTTTTGACATAAAATGCATGAGTCACATAATCAGGATATTGCATGAATTTAAACTATATGATATGCATCCTAGTCTAAGAAGAAAATTAAACCTCTTATTCCAAAATTTACATTATTACATCACTAAATAAAAAGAAATAAAGATAATTTCAGACTTCAACTCCTTCCTTTGGATATCCCTGCCAAACTTGAAATGGGGTTAGCTCAGATATATGGGTTTTTCCAAGATTTTCCAATAATATCTTGAGATTATTGGACTTAATAGGATATAAACCCTGTTTTTACACTTCTTTGATATTTGAAATAATGTAAATGCAAGAAAATTCAGTGATAAATAAATTGAAATTCGGAATTAGGGTCAAAATGACTAAAATACCCTTGATATTGAGGTTATAGCTTTAAGATCAGGGTTTTTTGAAGGAATTTTGGTAAAATTTGAGATTTTGAAATTTGAATTGAATCAAATGATGATGAAATGCATGATGAGACATGATGACATGCTGCTAAACACATTAAGACTGTAAAATCAGAATTTGACATTTTGCAACTTGGCCAAAATAATGAATTTCGCTTGGATCAGGGTCCTACGGGGCCCTGTTTCAATAATATGGCTAAACCGATCATCAAAAGGATTTCAAATCATGCCAAATTTGGTAGGAAGCACCTCTATACCTTTATAAACAACCTAGAATGGTAATATGCATGAAAATACATGGCTTAGATGCAAAATTTCAAAGAAAATTTTAAAATAGGCAAATTTTGCATACAGGCACGAACCAAATGTAGTATTTAATGCAATAATGCAAATATCCGCCACATAAATGTCTGATATTTTTTAAGCTGCTAAAGGACATTCAAATGAACATCTTTGGCTTTTACAGTTTTAGGATTTGAACTACGGTGACTTCGGTAACAGGGATTTGGTTCTGACAGGACTAAAATCAACCTGATCTGATGTAAAAATGAATAAAATTTAGCAACTGACCATAAAAATTTCTGAAATTTAAATGGGTGACTACTGACATGCACATGAACAACGTTTATTTGTATGTATTTGGCATTTGATCAACATAAAAAGAAATAAAAACATGACATCATATGCATAAATCAGAAGAACAGATGAACATGCCAAAACCAAAGACTGACAAGAAAAATATGAAACTGGTATTAAGACTGTCCTAAAAATCACAAAATTTCAGAATCAAATAGAGAACATCTGGAGCATGAAATTCACTTTTTATAGATCCGGATTTGGAGTTATATCCAAAGAGAACCAGTCGACTTAAGTCGATTCAGAGTCTTAGAGACTCAAATTAGGCTCTAACACGTGTTCTAAACTCTCGGGTTTTTGTCAGACATAAAAAAAAATCAAAAAAATCTGAGAAACTCAGACTAAATAACAATCTTCATTCTGAGTTGAAGGAATTTTTTGGATCATAAATCTGATCTCAATTTATGGAGATCTCGATTTTACAAGTCGGAACCAAATCTTCAGAATGTTTCCCTGGTTACAAAACCTGATCTAGCATTTTGAAGTTTGAACACAGTAAAAAAATTCAAATGATTCCTATTTTTTTGCAGATTGTTAAGGACATCTAAGGGCACGTAATACGATTTTTTAGTATTTTTAGAGAGAAATAAACACATAAAATGATGAGTGGACTGACTGAATAAAACAGGGAATTACAAAAACTAAGCAGAATTGGAATAAAGGCTAAAAAAAATCTAATTAATTCCTAAAATATGCTAAATCAACAAAATAAAATATGAACTAAATCTAATTAATAAATGGATGTTAAAAATCACCAAGGAAGCATAATTCTACTTTTGATATATGTCGTTTTATGAGAATAGCTTGATCCATCCTTCGGATGAGCTCTTTCTTCAAAACAAAAATTCAACATGCAAATCGAGGCAAGAGCATTACTTCAACAAAACCGATTAGACTAGAAACCCAACTTGTACTTTTTTGCTGTTCTGAAACCACAGAGATGGATGGCTACCTTGATAGTGGACTCCAGAGTTGCGTAAATTCAGAGGAAGACAAAAGAAAGGAAAAGGGGAATTCTAAGTTGAAGTTCAGATCTCAAACAGGAGCCTCCTTTCACTAGGCGTGGCCTAGGGTATTTATAGATTTTTTGGAGATTTTGAAATTCAAACAAAATGAATCTGGACCCTCCATGTGGTGCCATCTCAAGGCATGCCATTTTGGATTTTTGAAATAAATAAAATACAATTTTTGTGAATAGGACACCTCAGCTGGATTTGAAAATTTTCAAAATTAAAGTTTGCTTGATTTTCTCTGCAGGAGTTTCCCAAATGGCACCACCTCAGAGGGTGCTACCTTGGAGTTTGAAATTCAAAGCTTTGCTTTTCTGGAAGAATGAGAGACTGCCATGTGGTGCCATCTCAGGGCATCCACATTGACATGTGTCAGAAGGAAAGGCAAAGGACTCAGATGGCGCCACCTCAGAGGGAGTTTGAATGTTTGAAATTCTGCTTTTTTGGAGGAAGCAGGGACAGACATGTGGTGCCACATCAAGGTGGATCCACACTACCATGTGTCAGAAGGCAGGAGCTGAGAAAGCAGAAGATGCCACCTTAGAGGAGTTTGAATATTTGAATTGTTGCTTTTTCTCAAGAAGGCAAAGAGTGACATGTGTCACTTGCTTTTTCTGAGAAAAGCAGAGAGAGACATGTGTCCCTTGCTTTTTCTGAGAAGAACAGAAGGTGACATGTGTCACTTGCTTTTTCTGAGAAAAGCAGAGAGAGACATGTGTCCCTTGCTTTTTCTAAGAAAAGCAGAAGGTGACATGTGTCCCTTGCTTTTTCTGAGAAGAGCAGAAGGTGACATATGTCACTTGCTTTTTCTGAGAAAAGCAGAGAGAGACATGTGTCCCTTGCTTTTTCTGAGAAGAGCAGAAGGTGACATGTGTCCCTTTCTTTTTCTAAGAAGAGCAGAAGGTGACATGTGTCACTTGCTTTTTCTAAGAAAAGCGGAGAGAGACATGTGTCCCTTGCTTTTTCTGAGAAGAGTAAAGGGTGACATGTGTCACTTGCAGGAAGAACACATCAGATGGTGCCACCTCAGGGGGAGACAATTCCACTTTTTCTAGGAAAAGCAGACCATGACACGTGGCGGCTCAGAGTGGCATCAGCATGACACATGGCAAGGGATGAAGGTGGTGGACATTGACACGTGGCATGGAATAAAGAAGGTGGCTAAAGACATGTGGTGCCATTAAAGAGGCCCCACACTGGCACATTTCAGAGGATGGAAGGAGGGAGAAAATGAAACATGGCGCCACCTCTGGGTGAACCCCACGCTGACACATGGCAAGGGAATGGAAGGAGAGAGAAAATGGCCCAGTGGCACCAATTCAGGGACAAGGCTCCTATATTTTAGGGCTTTTCAAAATTCAAGTTTTTCAAAATGAAAGGCCATGTGACACCACTTCAGAGTGGACCCCACATTTCTACTTTATTGAAACAAAAGGCAAGACAGCAAAACCTCTTTTTGGAATTTCCATAAAATTTAGATTAACTGGCAAATAAGAAATACTTGGCCTAATTGCAGAAATTTTGAAAAGAGGAGCCCCCCTTGTAGGGCGATTTTGTAAAAGAATGTTATTTGAAATTGCTGACAAGAGGGCAACATCTGAGATAAAATGGCTGAGTTTAAAGTTAAAATCCATATTGAAAACTATCCAGATCATTTTCCAGAGAAAATCTTTTGAAATTCAGAGTCCTGGGGGTAAAACGAGAAGAATTGACGATTTTGAAGACCCAGGGTTTTGAAATCAATTCTGAAAAGAGTTGAAATTCGAATCTGGATTGAAAATTTTGAAATCGAGAGTTCTTGACCTCGAAATGACATGTTGTGTAGTGCAGTGATATGAAATGCTCATGCAATGATATGCAAATAAAATGCAATCCCGAACCGGGATTTGAAGATTCTCGTCTCCCGCCAGGAATAAAACTTTGAACATCTGAGCTAAAATAGAGAAATTTTGAGAGTTGCAGATGGAATATGGAATTTTGCAAGTTCTAGGCTCAGAAAATGACCATTTTTCCCTCCGGTGATCTCAGAGGATGGATGATGATGCTTGGTGGAAATGTCGGGGAGGTGAGTGAAAATTTGGGGTGTTTACACTTCACAAACACCGAGCCTGAATGTCCAGGGAGAGGGATACAACCTCTATCATCCCGTTATGGTCTCGGATTCCCCGAGTCATGATGCCACTGAGTGGGCAAGTAGACCGACATCACTGATCTACCCACAAGATTCGCTTGAGAGTGCGGAAGTGCCGCCCAAGCCAAAACTAGTTGTGCCTGCACCAAGGCCATGTGGCAACAGATGAACTTTTATGAGTTCATCTTCATCAAGGAAATCCAAATCTTAAAGAGACTGGTGATGTTTTGGAGTCAATAGACTCATGTATATAGTTTCTCAATGCCTCAGTCTGCCAGTGCAGCATGACATTTTGTTTAAGGCGATGCTTATGCAAATGAATGTATATAAGTAAATAAAGCTTTTACTTCTTCATATACATCAAGAAACTAAAAACAAGTGCTTGTGTGTGAATAGATAAATGGCTCCTACCATGAGGAGAACCATGCCGAGCGAGGAGTCCCATACGCAAGGATTCCTACTGGAGACACTCAACAACTTAGTTACAACCATTCGTGAAATAAGGCCAGAACCAGTCACACCTCGCAACGAGAACCTATGAGAAGTTCCTCAAGCTGGATTCGCCAGTTTTCGTTGGTAAAGCTGATCCAGAACTAGCAGAGAGTTGGATCGAAGAGACTGGACGTGCCTTCCTGGTATTGGGAGTACCAGAAGAGAAAAAGACCAATTTTGGCATGTACCGATTGAAAGATAATGCGCAGAAGTGGTGGGATACCACTAAATATATCCAGTTCTCACAAGCCGAAGTCATCCCTTGTACTGACTTTCAGAAAACTTTTATGGATAACTACTTTCCATTGCATTCCAGAAACAAAAAGAAGATGGAGTTTCTGAAGTTGGAGCAGGGCGGTATGAGTCTAATGAACTATACCACCAAATTTCAGAATCTAGAGCACTACTGCTCTCGATTGTTCGAAACAGACCAAGAAAGGGCCGACAAGTATTTGAATGGTTTGGGCGAAGGGCTGCGATCTCGAGTGATAACAAACATGCCCTCAACTTTTCAAGCTGCGATGGCAGCAACTTCAAAAATCTAAGAGGATTGGGCGCGATCTAAAGTGATCGTAGCAAAGAAATCCATAGTAAATGGTGGGAACCATAAAAGGACGTTCCCAAGTGGCCAGTGTTCACGACAACCCTTTCAAAAGAAGAAGTTCCAAGGAGGGAACAACACTCAACAAGTCGTGAGGCCAAGACAGAACAGAACTCCGAATGGTCAGCAGTCCAACTTCAGCTGCCCAAGGTGTCGTGTGAACCACCCCGGGAAGCCATGTCCTCGTGACATTGGTGGTCGCCTTTATTGTGGCAAGATGGGCCACTTTATAAGGGATTGCACCAAGAAGGCTGCAGATGAACAGATGAGTAATGCCGAACCTGTCAGACCCTCTCGACAAGCGCCACAATGTTCGCAGTTCTAACGACCCCCACCTAGAGTAGAGCAAAGGTCTGCTGCAGGTCGTGTATATGCTGTAAGGACTGAACAAGTTGAAAATAGTGACCTGATTGAAGGCACCGTACCAGTTAATGGACATGCAACTTACGTCTTGTTTGATTGTGGTGCTACTCATACCTTTATCTCCGATGATTTCACCGAACAACTCCACGCCTCGGTGTAACCGGTTGATAAAATGATCGAACTGTATAACCCGTTAGGTTCACACACCAAATGTATCCGGTGTGTGAAAAACTTGGATATTGAGATAGCAGGGCAACACTTGCTTACTGATGCCATTCTGATCGATATGGTACAGTACGATGTCATTCTGGGAATGAATTGGTTGACTCAGAATAATGCCAAGATTCTGTGTCACAAGGGCAGAGCGATTCTATCTCGACCCGGATTACCTAAAATGGAATACCGGTCATCCAAACCAGTTTGACAAAAAAGGCTCATATCATCACTTAAGGTACAAAAATACCTTAGGAAGGGTTGTGTGGCCTTTCTGTTGAGTCTCTCGGTGGAAAAATTCAACGACCAGCCCCTTGAGAGTTTGAAAGTGGTGCAGGAGTTTCCCGATGTGTTTCTTGAGGAATTGCCAAGACTTCCGCCACTTCATGAGGTTGAATTTGGAAATCAATCCTTACCCGAAACAACTCCGATATCCAAAGCCCCGTATCGAATGGCGCCTGCTGAACTCAGTGAGTTGAAATGTCAGTTGGAAGAACTGATGGAACAAGGGTTCATCCGTCCGAGTGTATCACCGTGGGGAGCCCCAGTGTTGTTTGTAAAGAAGAAGGATAGATCCCTTCGTTTATGCATCGATTATCGGATGCTTAACCAGGCAACCGTTAAAAATAAGTACATGTTGCCTCGGATTGAGGACTTATTCGATCAACTCAGAACTGCCAGAGTATTCTCCAAGATCGACCTCAGGTCTGGGTATCATCAGCTCAGAGTTAAAGAAGAAGATATACCTAAGACTGCCTTTAGAACGAGATATGGCCATTATGAGTTCGTGGTAATGCCCTTCGGACTCACTAATGCACCTGTTGCCTTTATGGATCTAATGAATCAGATATTCAGACCCTATTTAGATAGCTTTGTCATTGTCTTCATCGATGACATTCTCGTATATTCAAAGAACAAAGAACAACACGTGGAGCACTTGAGAATCGTCTTGAAAACCCTTCAGGATAACCAACTCTATGCTAAGTTTTCAAAATGTGAATTCTGGCTAGACAAAGTGATGTTCCTTGGCCATGTGATCTCAAAAGATGGAATCGCAGTAGATCCTGCAAAGGTGAAAGCTGTGATGGACTGAAAGATGCCAAAAAATATCACTGAGGTCCGTAGCTTCCTTGCATTTGTCGGATATTATCGGAAGTTCATACAAGACTTCTCCCAAATCGCCGTACCGATGACGAAATTGTTGAAAAAGGGAGTCAAGTTCGAATGGACTGATCAGTTTAAGGAGTTCTTTGAGGTTCTCAAACAGAGGCTTACCACTGCCTCTGTCCTTACCTTACCTTCTGGTCGGGGAGGCTTCGTTGCTTATACCGATGCCTTGAGAACAGGTCTGGGTTGTGTATTTATGCAGCATGACAAAGTGATCGCCTACGCATCACGACAGTTGAGAGTTCATGAGAAAAATTACCCAACCCACAACTTGGAGCTTGCCGCGGTGGTGTTCGCACTTAAAATCTGGCGACACTACCTGTATAGAGAGAATTTTGAGGTCATGTCGGACCATAAAAGCTTAAAATACCTCTTTTCTCCAAAAAAACTCAATATGCAGCAACGACGATGGATGGAATTCCTCAAAGACTATGAATTCACGCATTCCTATCACCTTGGAAAGGCGAATGTCGTAGCAGATGCCTTTAGTTGAAAGACTGTTGGCACTCTTGTCAGCCTCACAGGACAATGGAAGCTGATGGAGGATTTCGTCAGCTAGAAGCCATTCCTGGCTGATCCAAGAAAGATTTGATTGTCATGCTTAACGATCCATATCGAGATCCTCGATCGCATCGTAGCCGAACAATTCAAGGACCCCCAGTACTTGGAATTAAAGCTCGTGCTGAAAAGGATGATACTTTCTTCCATTTGAAAGAAGATGGAGGTATATGGATGGAAGAAAGGATTTGGGTTCCAAATAACCCTGAGCTCAAAAGGGAGGTACTCCAGGAGGCTCATAGTAGTAAGTACACTATCCACCTTGGAGGTACAAAAATGTTCCAGGACTTACAGAGAAAGTACTGGTGGAGGGGTATGAAATGTGATGTGGCTACGTTTGTCTCAAAATGTTTGATCTGCCAGCAAGTTAAAATCGAACATCAACGACCTGGTGGAAAAATGTTACGGATCGAGATTCCAGAATGGAAATGGGAAGGCATTATGATGGATTTCATCATTGGATTGCCTCGATCCAAGAAACAACATGACTCAATTTGGGTGATCGTGGACAGACTCACCAAGTCTTCTCACTTTTTGCCAATCAACACTCGGTATTCAACAGAACGATTGACAGAAATCTACGTTCGGGAAATCGTCAGACTCCATGAAGTGCCAATATCGATCATATCTGATCATGACCCGAAGTTCACCTCTCACTTCTGGGAGCAGCTGCAGAGAGCCTTGGGGACAAAGCTCAAGTTCAGTACAACATTTCATCCCCAAACAGATGGGCAATCTGAGCGAACCATACAGACTCTCGAAGATATGTTGAGAGCCTGTATGCTGGAATGAAAGGGTGATTGGGATTCCCATTTAGCGTTGGCTGAATTTGCTTATAATAATAGCCACCACGCTAACATTGGGATGGCACCATATGAAGCCTTGTACGGGCGACCCTGACGATCACCAATCCATTGGGGTAAAGTGAGTGAGCGAACCTTGGACTCGCCCATTGTGTTGCAGCACTATACTGAGCAGGTTCATATGATTAGAAAGAAGCTACTGACTGCTCAGAGCCGACAGAAGAGCTACGCAGATCAACGACGTAGGGAGCTCACTTTTGTGGTTGGAGATAAGGCTTTTATCAAGGTCTCTCCAACCAAGAGTGTATTTCGTTTTGGAAAGAAGGGGAAACTCAGCCCCAGATTCGTTGGTCCCTTCGAAATTTTGAACCGGATTGGAGAGACTGCCTACCGAGTAGCATTGCCACCGCAATACGCGCAAATACATGATGTATTTCACGTATCAATGCTTAGGAAGTATGTTCATGATCCTTCTCACGTCATTCAACATAAAGATATTGACATACGAGAAGACATGATGGTAGGGGAAAGGCCAATAGAGATCATGGACCGACGGGAGCAAGTGCTAAGAACGAAGCTCATTCCACTTGCTAAAGTAAGGTGGCAACATCATGGAATCGATGATTGCACTTGGGAGCCCGAATCAAATATGCAGGATAAGTATCCTCAACTATTTATGTTGTACTCTTAACTGAATTTTGAGGACGAAATTCCTTTAAGGGGGTAATGATGTAAGACCCGCAATTTTTTAGAAAATATCTGAATAAAATTCATGAGGCATTTACCAGTAAAAATAACATTTTTTCTCAGAATGCGAAATGAATCAATTCCTGCGAGCCAGTTATACTTAAGATATTCGCCGCTTTGCGAATATATGCTCAAACACTCTGGAAGCCATAACTTCCTACCTAAACAAAATCAAAAGATTCCCTCGAGCCAACTTTCTTAGTTACGTTAATACGAAGAGAATGGCGTACTCAGAATTTTTCAGAAAAAAATCACCGAAAACCTGAAATTTTTGTGGGACCCACGGAAATATTGGTGGGACCCACAAAAATATTTCTCAGAAAAACATTCTAGAATGTTCGAGCACCTTCCATGGAAGGAATTTCTGAAAAAGCCAAGGGTAAAAAGGAGATTTTGAAACTTGGGGCCCAAGTTTCAAAATCTATAAATAAAGGAGCCCATCTCTCTAAAAATCGCCAACTCCTCTCTCTCCTCCTTTTCCCAAACCTCCCCCACCTAGCCCAATAGGTCTGAGCCTACCTTACCTGGTCTGAGCCTGCTTGATCTGGTCTTAGCCTGCCTGACCTGGTCCTAACCCACTTGACCTAGGTTTGAACCTACCTGACCGAGTTCAAACCCAGTTGACTTGACTTGAACCTAGTTAGGTTTGAAGTCAAAGTCCAAGTCCTTTTTCATTCGAAGTTCAGATTTGATACTTTTTGAAGTCGAACCTCTTAGAGGACGGATCGAAGCGTTCGAAGCAACCGGAGTCATTTTTTCCTCAAATTGAAGTAAGTTCGTTTCATTAATCCATCTCTCTCAAGTATTTGATTGTTTGTATATAGCATATACTTTCTGAAGTAGTATCTCGTTTTAGTTCTTGGTTGAGCCCCTTTTGGACACTTCGGTGTTCACCTGCTCCCCTCATAACTATCGTCGGATATATATGTTCAAATACGCAATATATGCGTTCTTCAAAATGGAATCTCGCCTTAGTTCTTGGTTGAGCCCTTCAGAACACTTCGGTGTTCACCCGCTCGCCTCGAAACTATCGTTGAATACGAATCTAGATGTATATCTGTTGATTCTGCCGACGCGTCTTATATTGCACAGGCTATGTAATTTACCTTTGCCGGTGCGTCGTATGATGCCAAGGCTACTGCTTTCTGCTATTTCCGATTATGCATTTACTTACGCCGTCGTGTTGAAAGACACCAAGGCTCCTGCTTTCTGCAAATATATATGTAGAATATTTCGTTCAGTTACACACCTTGAACAATAGTATATGCATTTCTTTATGCCACCGCTGTATAAAGCACGAGCTTCTGCTTATACTACATATATGGCGCGTAAAATGAGCCTTCAAATGGAGATCAACTCCAAATCGCCAATGTGATTTCCTTAGCGCTCCTCGTTCAAGATTCTGCTTAACGAATTAAGCCCCTATTGAAAAGGCTTCGCTTTTTGGCAAAATGCTCTTTACGTAAAGACTAAGTCAATTACGTATGGCCTGGCTATGGCCCAGGGTTCCTGCAACCTTGATGGATGCAAGGTACGCCCAATCGTGCACATCCATTTTCTGAGTTAAGCGTAGCGATTTCCTACCAAAGAGGGGAGATGCCGTTGAAATGGCTAAAAGAAACACACACTTTCTCTGTTAAAGAGAGGAAGTGCTGTTGAAATTTCTGAAGAATCTAAGAATAGCTCAGAAGGTACGTAGCAGGATACTCTATCATATATCACAGTGCTACCCAGTTCATGGAATGTCTTCTACAACGTAGAAAGGTTCGTCGCACCACTGCCGATAGAGCAGGGAAGGTGTTGACGAAATGGTTGACAGAAGAGCTGCCAGAACCAGTTGAACGGTATAATGATGTTCGTTGATGGAACAATGTCAGAACGGCTCGTATCCTTGTGCCTGCGAGGGCACCTTGCTCGTAAGGGCCGCTGAGCCGGAGTAGAGGTTGCGCCTTAACTAGGTTTGGACTCATTGCCCAAAAATATGCCGAGTAGCCAATCTATTTAGATCAAGTCATATGAAAGCTCATTAAGAATGGTTACACAACCAGACTCGTAAGGGCCGAAGAGCCAGAGTGTGTTGTTTTCACCCAAAGAGGTGTGATGCTGATGGTGGTCGTGGTGCCAAGAGCGGTGTTCTGCATGCATATGAATAAGACTTAAGGTCGCACATACCCCGCAGTTGAAAATCGTGTTAGGGGTACCCCCTCAGTTAATGATTGTGTTGGGGCAGACTGAATGGGGTCGGGTACATACTCCCGTAGTGCTGAGGCACGGACTGCCTAAACGACATGCAAATATCTGTCCATGTAATTGTAAGACTGGCAGACCCCTTCAGGAATTATGCTCACTGTGGAATGACAGTGATGGTACAGCCTTGAGTGACACATATTTTACTTTGGACCTGATAGAGTCCACGATGGCCTCAGTCACTCATGGGTTTTGGGGTCGTGGTTATCCTTAAGATTTAAGGATTGAACTCAACTACTGTAAGTAGAGGATGCATCCGAATATGGGCCTAGTAGGGTTCTCTCAGTTGAAACACACTGCCCTACTATGGATAGGGCCAACAAGCCTCTGGGGTATCTAAAATACATAGAATAATCAACCCCAGAACGTCGAGTTGATGCCCAGACAATTGCTTCGCCTGCGTACGAAGAGTGGAAGAGGTTAATTATCGAAACAATGCATTAGCTTAGGTTCAGCGATGCTTGAATGTATGAGTAGATGGACGTTGTTGAGTCAATCTTGCATAACCTTTGTGAAGGTGTAATGATCGGTATACGACTGAACCGACTGGGCAAAGACCCATGTTGTATCCGCACGGTTAAGCGAAGCTCGAGAAGCTATCCTTAGATGCATGGGATACGGATGTGCCAAGTATGAAGACTTGAGTTAGACATCCCTTTGAGACCCGGAAGAGGTCAAGGCTAAGTCGTGGACACTTGAGCAGATGTTCAACTCATAGCCCTGAGGAGGCTCTTGCGATATACGCTAAGTCTTGGAGGCTTGAGCATCGTTATTACGAATTGCAACCCTGAGTGGTCATCATATATACTTGAGTTGAATGGACGTATGTTTGCTTGCTTACCAGACCATCAGTGGTTCTGACTCCGTTTTATGGGGATTTCAGGTGTTGGACCTACGTGGCGATATGCGGAACAAGGCGGCATCAAGTTCCACGGTATCTCTAGACAAAGTTGTATTGCTTCCTTTTATTGAACCTATACTGCTTTTTCAATCAGTGGTGTTGTAATAAACATGTGCTTTTCAATAAAATGAAACACTTCAGTGGTCAATGAGTTGCTTGGCTACATACCTGTAATGCGCTCGGGGTTTTCTAAAACCGCCGACTCATTATCGTCTGATTTCGTTGTTAAAAGCTTTTCTATGTTCTGCTGCAAAGAAAAAAAAAAGAAATTCATGAAAATTTCAACATAGCTTTGTTTTGGAAATCTGGGGCGTTATAATTGAAATGTATGTTTTCGTGTGTTTATGATATTATAGCATGTAATTTGATGTAAATTTATTATGCTTTGTATTTTTGCTTGTGCGCGCGACCCGAAAATCACGTAATTACACTATGTAAGTAAGAAGAGCCTAAATCTGGAGGAATTAACCTCCGAGATTTTAAGAGTTAATTTATAATATGTTTATATAGCTTGTCCCTGAATTTGAGATCTATACGACGAAAAAACCTCGTCAGTGCATGCGAATTACGAGTTTTGCGTAACGATTGGACACAAATTGTAATACGCTTATTTCTCGTAAACGAAAGAGAATTTTCTAAAGAAGCATTGAGCATTCCATGTTAATTAAGGTGTTGAAAATAACCAAATGGTTTATTGAAGTCAAATTTTGGTTTAAAGTTATTAAATAAGCGTTGTTTTGAAATATTACAATAGGCGATTTTGGATTTGGATCCGGGTCGACTAGAGGAGACCCAAACCCATTGGGCGACCCCTCTAGAGGACGATTTTGAGCTTGGTTGACCAGTTGGTCAAAGGTAGACTAGTTGGGTGGCATTTTTGAAAGATTTTGCATGGTTTTGAAAAAGAAGGCCACTATTGGCCATTGTTCATTTCAAGACCTTATGATGAAGCCTAGAGCCCATCATGAGGGGCGAATTTTCATAAAAAGAGAGCATGGGGCTGGCGCCCCATGGCTTTTTAGTAATATTTTTGAAACAATTCAAATGCGGCTTGGGCGGCAAGCTAGGGCAACCCTTTGTAATTTTCCAAAGTTTTAAATGTTTTTTTCAAAAGACCCTTGAATGGCGTTTTTGAAAGATTTTGCAAAGAGTTAAAAAAGAGAGACAGGCATTGGCTATGGGGGGGCATGGAGCACCCAAGCCCTCCATCTCATTAGCTTCAATCCTAACCGTCCAATCTAAAAGCCCTAGCTATTTAAGATTTTAAGAGAGAGAAAGAGCTCATTCACCTTGGGCGATTTTGGTGGAGTCCCTCTCTCTTCCCCCTCTTCTTCTTCTCCAAAACCGTGAGAGAGTATAGGAGAGTTTGGCACCATGTTGGCTGTAGCTCCAGCTCTAGCTACCATCTCCTCCATTGTCAAAGCCTCGATTGTGAGATTTCTACCCTTCTTTCCATTCACATGCACTCTTGTTTCGAAAAAAAAAGGGATGCCTATGTTTTCAACCATCTCACGTTTAACATATTTTCTTGTTTCGCTTAAGAGATATCTATGCTGGTTTTTGCCATTGTGACAGCATGAAACCAAACCACCTTGCATCCATGGCATGCAAGTGGTTTTTCCGGTGGATTAGAAATTTTTGCTTATAGTGCATTTCGTTTTATGGTATTGTCGTTTTAAATCCTCTTGTTCAATGTTGTATTTTTGGGTTTCACGATCTTTTAGGAGGTTGCATGCGTTTTGTTTCCCTTTTCGAGAGGAGGCTGAGTGTGGGCTGTTGTGTTGCAGCCACCACCACACTTGGCAACAAGGGCCGACAGTGACCCTGCCTCCTTTCCTTTGTGGGTGCGAACGAGGGTCGGCTCGCCCATAGCCCAGGCCCTCTGTTCCTTTCTCTCTCTCGCTCGGTTTCCTCAGTCTGAACCGAGTAGGTTCAGACTGAACGCCGGCCTCCCTGGGTCTGAGCACGGGCTCAAGCCAGCTGGGGGTGACCTCAGTTTGAGCCCAGGGCATTCGGATGGCTTGGGTGCGCTGGCGCCCAGCGCTGGCGCCATAGGCGTTGGCCCTTCTTGGCTGGTGTGGGCTGTAGCGCCCTGCACCACCTCTGTTGGTGCATTCTGCACCCATGGCAGGTCTGGACACCTCTGTCCAGACCATGCCTTTGATCTTCCATGTTGGACCCGGGCCTACAGCAGGCCCTAAACATGCCTGCTGCACCTGAACCGAATTTGGTTCAGGTGTTTTGCTTGTTTTGCGTGAAGCAAGTCTGGACCAGACTTACTGTTAGCAGTTTTGGACCCCATGGTCTAGCTGTCCGAGGTTTGGACCCTTGTCCAGACCAGTGGGCTGCGTGGCCCGCAGGGCAGCAGCAACCTTTTGTGTGCGTCTGTAGTCGGACCACTTTTGGTTGGTAGTGTTAGCCGGTTCGGGCAAGTCTGGACCGAATGTCCAGTCTTGCCACCGAGCCTGTCGGGACCCCATGGTCTAGCTGCTGGGTCAGGACTGTTGTCCAGACCGGCGGGCCACTTGGACTTGTGTGGCAGCAGTGCTTTTGCAGAATTCTTGGGAGGTCCCGCTCCCAAGTTGCACCCCTTAGCGCGGTTGCAGCACTTTGGCTGCAGATGGGTTTGTTTATGCATTGCGGTTTTAGGGCCAAGGCATGGCCTTGGTTGCAACCAGTTTGTGGGGCTGCTGCGGCTGTTTGGGACAGCGAGTAGTCGGGTCCTACCCGTGTCATTTCGTGGGTTCTTCGCATACCTTAGCTGCCTTAGATTGGCAGCACATTGCAATATGCTCGACCTAGTTGTCGAAGTATCCTCTTCGCAAACAACCCTCTTTGTCGCTGCCATGGCAGCAAAAGTATATAGTTAAATATGCATTTATCACGCATACAATGTCACGCTAGTGCAACATAGTTAGCACTTTACGAAATTTTGTGGTTCGCAATTGTAAAGCAAATTAACGCTTGTGAAATGATGTGATTCAATGTAAAACAAGGAAACCATGTGCTTAATGGCTCTTGCACGAAATCAAACATTGTCACTATTGTTCCACACTCCGAACGGAGTATGTTTTTCCTTAGAGTGGTTCTATGCTCGTCTTGTCATTTGTTTGTTTCGGGTTCACGAGCGCGGCACCCCAAACCATGGTAATGCCAATGTAATACCCATTAGATGGGTTAATTCTAGAAAGCACCTCTGACACATATGTGTGTCGTACTGCGTAAGGAAAACCCTTATGCCTTGGTCTATTCCAACAGAATCGTAAAATAAACAGACGAACACTATTGCAAATCTAGATATTTAGAAACTACGTTAAATCGCAAGTGCTATTCAGTATCTCTGTTTCGGGTCTGCGGGCACGACACCCCATACCGTGGAAATAGCTAATGTTATTCCCATAAGACGGGAATATCCCTGATTTCACCACAAACACGTAAGTATGTTGAACCACGTGTGATGGATTTTCGTATCGCAATTGCATCTCCCTTGCAAGAGCGACTACTCACCGTGGAAATGCAAATGTAATTCCCATACGTATGGGAATATGGTTAAATGCAATCTTAACACTGAAATATGCAAATAGTACATTGACTGTGAAAATTATTGCATGTTATGCAAGTGCCAATGTAATGATTTAGAGACAATATTTTATATAATGGAATTTGATGAAATGTCGTATGCATGAAAATGTGTCTTTGCTCGCACGTATGTTTGTCTCTCAGAAATGAAATGATGCAATGCCTCTATTACTTATATTTGTGCAAAAGTTAGTAAACATGTGGTACTTTTACACTTTGCACATGGCATATCCTGACACTGTTACTGAGTAGTGCGTACCTTGAGGAGGTACATGGCTTGAGGCATTGGTATGCACACCAGGTGCACTTACTTCATGAAATGAAAAGAATGAAACTTGAACACCATAGGGTATGTATGAAAATGACTTGTTTTGGGCTCAGTTGGAGTCCTTGGGCAGTGGCCCTTGTGTTGTAAACAGACTCTTGTGTGAATATACCCTGAATCAGAAATAAATAATATGATGTTGTGATTGCTTTCACGAGCAGTGTGCTCTATTGGCCGCGTGAGGCTGAGCACGTGAATGGGCAGGCCAAGTCCTCATTTTGCATACCCCACGGGGATGATGAGGCAAATTCCTCATTGAGAGGTATGACTGAACATGAGCCTAAGAAAGATAAACCTGCTTCGCCCCATTCACAAAATGGTTCACCTTGGAGAGGGTAGATGGTACAACCCTGAGTGACTTGTCGTTACTACGACACGTGTTTTGACAGGAGCTATAGCGTCCTTTGGCCTCCAGTCACTCAGAGTCAGGGAGGTCGAGGTTACCTTTTTAGGACCTCACTACTGCAGTAGTATGGATTGCAATCCTTGCCTATGCGAGTGTTTTCTCCCAGTTGTGTGTTGCTGCTCGTATGAGGTTGACTCGGTCTGTAGCTTTCCTGGTTACCACACTAGAACTTGAATAACAGACGCCGGGTGCATATCTCACAGAATGCGAGGTTCCTTCACGTACCTGAAGGAGTAATCAGAAGAACTTAAAGACTAACCAATCAACTGACTTACTATAGTTGCTACTTTACTTATTCTATAGACATTACTTCAGTTACGTTACTCGTTTCAGTTGTTGCTTAGTTACTTTACTTGTACAACACTTTTTACAATTTGTTACTGCTTTGAGTACTTGCTTTACAGTTACTTCAGCTTGTTACTTTATAGTTCACAGTTTATGTTCCGTGATGCATATCTTAATGTAAATGTTATGAATTGTGCAAATGGACTGTTTGGTTGATTTCTCACCAGCTCAAAAGAGTACTGACCCCATTTTATGGGGATACAGGTGTTTGCTTAGGCGTGCAATGGAATTCGATGTGCTACAACGGACGTGAACCCACACTTCTGAACCATCAGAGATCTTGGCAGTTGTTTTGTAAAGGGATTGATTGTACGATTTGTAATTTGAAATTAATAAAAGTTGTTTCACTTAACTGTTGTTTCACTTCTGCGACCCGCCCCGAACTTCGCCGCTTGTTTTCTCCTTGTTTTGGTACTTGCGCACTTGTTTTCAAAAAAAAAAAAGGTTTACCTAAAAATCAAAAGGATTTTAAAGTCGCGAATTCTGGGGGCGTTGCACTAGCCACTTCAGAACTTTTAGAAGATTTTATAGAGGTTTTCTTATACCAAAGAGGCTCGTCTGACTCTATATAACGTTCTTTCAGCTTATTGTTTGTGAACTTTCATCTATAGAGAAGATTTTGCTTGCAGATGCATTAAGTCTAGAAACATATTTCCTGTACTGTGCTAGTCCTCCAGCTAGGCTTTTATTCGAGAGTACCATACAATGTTACAAATGAAGGGTCAGATGGTTGTGTGAATTTTGGTACAGAGGAGCTAAGGCCAGGGACATTTCCAACAGCATGAGGGGTGACAAACGATTATTGGAGTGCTGGGGCTTGGTGGCTACTCCAATGCTTAAAATGGAATAAAAGAGGGAGTCATAGGTTTAAAGTCCTAATAGAAAACAATTTCAGAGAGGCTATCTAATGCAATTGACTTTTCATAACTGAAAAACATGAAACCTACACCATGGATAAGACTCTTTGATTTTGATTTTTTTTTTTTAGAACTAAGACATATATAATACTGTATTGAATCCCATTTTTTTTACTCTAAAGTACCCTTGCAAATACTATCAAATTATGTTGCAGATGCCATCAGATGATGTGAATGTCATCAAATACCATCAATATTTAGCATATGTACTTGCGATCATCCTTCCAAGAATTGAGATGCCACAAATGAACAAGATGATCTTGAATCACAGTTTTGCAGAAAGAAAAGAAAAGAAAGAAGAAAGAAAATAAAAAAAAAATTAAAAAAATGATGCATACATGATGAGATTGCATGGAATATCGTAATGACACTCTGTAGCGACCCCCAGAATTCCCGACTTGAAAATCCCTTGAAAATCCTTTGGATTTAGGGTAAACCTTTTTTTTTTTTGAAAATCAGATGCACAAGTGCGTAAGAAACCAAAAGAAAGGACAACAACAAGCGGAAAACTCTGGGCGGCCACCACAGGTGTTAAACAACAATTTAAATGAAACAGCTTTTATTAAATACATGATTTACAATTTAAACAAGATGTACAAATCTTTCCCTTATACAAAACGACAACTGCCAGGATCCAACAAGTGAGGTTCAGAAGTGTGGGTTCAGAGTCTGCTGCAGCACATCGAGCTCCATCGCACGCCTAAGGAAACCACCTGTATCCCCATAAAACGGGGTCAGTACTCTTTCGAGCTGGTGAGACAAACCAAACACGATATGCCAACATGTGGAAATCGAAAGCACAGTATAACAAGAACACATAGCATGCTTATTTACAGGAATTGAGCAATTACAGTATGAGCAAGTAGAAAGCAATGAAATGCCAAGACATGGGGTAATAAAAGAATGACTAGCATGAGTTAATGCAATTAAGCAATTATGAGCAATTAACTATGACAATATATTTCATAACCACGCCCAGCTCAGATCTGCTGACTGGGGCATTTTTCAAAATTTGGAGTGTTTCTTTGCCACTAAGCTCGGCTTTCAACCGGCTTAGTAGCAAAGAGGGGCATCTGTGAACACCCCAAAATTTTCAAAATATTGTAAATATTCTCTTTTTGCCTCTGACCCCCTTTTCTGAGTAATCAAGTCAGTTTTAAATCTAAATTCCAGTTTATTTCTCATATTTTATTGAAATTAAAATTCATTTTTATACATCTGACTCAATTTCGGATCCGGATCCATTGTCAAGATCCAAATCTGAGCCTCGTTGTCCAATTTTCAAATTGTAATCACAAAAAATATCAAAAATAGTTTTTGAATGGTTTGAACAGTCCATCCGGCATCCGGTTGGATTCATTGCTCTATACTTCTCAATTCGAGGTTAAAAACTCGAAAAGCTTCTCAAATTTTGAATCCAAACTCATTTTCTGAAGAAATCAAACCCAATTTTTTAGAAAACCCCTCTTTTTGCAAATATTTCTCAACAATACAAAAAAAATAGTTTTGTCTCTCGTATTGCTTAGGTTTTAGGGTTTTATTTCCAAAATAACAAAAAAAAAACAGAAAATATCGAGAAAAGAACAAAAAATCAAAATAATAAAGAAAATTACCAAAAAATGGTTTTAAAAACCCGTTTTGAGGAAAAACTTCTTACAAAGGTCCCTTTTTGGAAAATTTTGGAAAAGCCCTCCGTAACAAAAGCCCTTAGCAGCGCTCTCTCTCTCTCCCTTTTTCGCAAAACCCTCCCTCTAGAAGTTTTTCCACACACCTTCTCCCTCTCGTAGGCCTTACCCCATCACCAACCCTTTGATCTTCCTCATTCGCCTTAGTTCGTCGATGCCAAACTGCCACTCCTCTTCCAGACCCTTCCTACCCTTCTATAAAATGGGCGTAGGGTGAACGATCCGCTATTGACCTCATTCACCTCACATCGATCATCGCCATCCCCAATCGGTTCTTATCTTTTCCCCTTGATCCTTTACTCTTCTTTTTCTTCTCCGGATTCTCGTGGTTGTTCTCCTAAACCGCGGAAGGAAGCCGATTGTCCTATGCCAAGGCTACAGTAAGTAATACTCTCTCTCTTTTATTTTTATTTTTCCTCTTTCATCTTGTTTTCTGAATTTTTTTCTCCTGAAGCATCCACACAGCATTGGTCTTGCCGATAGCAAGTATCGATCTGTGTAAAAGGTGCAAAATCAAAGGGAACAAATGGCTCCTACAATTTTCCTCCCGTTTCTGTAAATTCTACATCCATATGCTTTATACTTATGCTACCATTTTATGATTATGCTCTGCAATTTTTTTTTATCTCGTATCTTTACATTCCTCTTTCTTTCTTTTTGCAACTTATACAAGACTTATAATCCTAAACTGTTGTTTATCTTGCTTCTTTTGCTTCCATTATTACCATTTGAGCAAATAGTAGGTATGTAGATTCGCTAATTTCAGATCTGTGTGTGTTTATGTATCCTTCTAGTTATTGAAATTGTTTGATCCCTTCTCTTTTCATGATTTTATTAGTTGATTTTGCCCTAATTAGGGTATCATCCAGAAAATTATGTTTTGATTCCCCTTTTAGAACTCCCTCTGGCTTAATCTCTAATGCTTGCATTCATAGTTTCATATCCCATTTTACCACTGTTTCAATCTGCATCATTTCAGCATCCCTTTTGAGTCTTGAGACATATTTGTCATGTAATTTTTGTTGTGTTTATATACTGCTCCCTGCACTGGTTCTCTCCCCGATCGATCGATCATTTAATCCTGATATTTGAAGCTTTGTTTGGTATAACTTCTTCTAAAAAAAAAAGAGAAAGAACAATTCAAGGCTTTACCTCCCCTGACCCCTGTTGGATTCTCTAAAATAAGAGAATCTCCTTACTGTTATTAAAGTGAGATATCATAAAGGCAACAGAGGTTTTGATCGGTAGCCTCTGAAAGTAATTTGATGGAATAAATCCCATATACCCCCTCTTTTATCGATTAAGCTTGGTTCTCCTCTGTATTTAGCATTCTCTCTGTGTATATTGTTATAATTCTAATTTCATTGATGTTTCTGCTAAGACATCCCGTCATTCAATCTCATCTTCCATGACAATACAAGAAGAAAGCTAGCTAAATTAGTTTTGAATCAATGGCTTACATCAATTCGCCATCGGTATTCATGGCATCAATACCCGACCTGTTCAGAGATGGGTGAAGTTTCCATTTCCTCATTATCGTTGCCTGTTGTTTCTTGCATTTTTCTTTAAGTTATTTTATCAGCATCTTGTTAAAGACATGTCGCCATTTCTGAAACTTTGATCCATCGTTAGATGGGTGCCCATTGATTCTGGTTTTGTTTTAACACCACCTGCATCCCACATTGTTATATATTGCCTATGCATCTCCTGACCAACACTCCCTGCAGCATGTATACTCACTCTATAATCTTCGATTTCAATTTATTTTCCATTTTAAATGATCATAACTTTTTTTTTTTACACTTTAGACACAACATTACTTCTATGTTTTGGCTATAATATATGTTTACTTCCCTTTTTTTTTTTTGATATCTTTTTTTTGGTTCAATAAATGATGTCTCTCTGTTAAATCTGAGCATCTGTGTGACGCCCTCAGATTTCCCAACTTGTAAAATCCTTTAAAATCCTTTGGAGTTTTGGGTGAACTTTTTTTTTTAAAACAAGTGCGCAAGTGTGGAAGTACTGAAAGGAAAAACAAGCGGCGAAACTCCGGGGCGCGTCGCAGGAGTGAAACAACAGTGAAAGAAACAACTTTTATTATCATTTACAAAAATGTACAAATCATTTCCCTTATACAAAACCAACAACTGCCAAGATCCAACAAGTGCCAGAAGTGTGGGTTCTTGTCCGCTACGCACATCGAGCTCCATCGCACACCTAAGCAACACTTGTATCCCCATAAAACGGGGTCAGTACTCTTTCGAGCTGGTGAGACAAACCAATCACAATGAACCAATGTGTGGAAATTGAGAGTACAGTTTAACAAAAACACATAGCATGCTTAACTAATTGAACAATTACATTATAAGCAAGTGTACAAAGCTACACATGGATCTATAAGAGAATGTAACTAGCATGAATCAATGCAATTTGGAAAAACATGAGCAATTAACTATGACTATTCATTTTACAATTGATATCATTTAGCATAGCATGCATCAAGGAACATAATCTAACACAGTTTATAACATTTATAACATGGTATGCATCACAGCACAATAAATCACTAATGTAACAATACAAAAGACTATGACATGTAAATAAATGTGTCATCGTGAACTATGTACAAATACAAGTGGACAAGTATATGCAACGTGCCATAAGTGCCAGAACTAGCCAAGCAACAATACAAAACATTGCAAATTATGATGAGACAGTTAGAAACATTTTGCCACGGTAAAGCGTGACTCGCAAGCAGTGCCAAAGTTCTCAAACCATGTATTTTAACCATAAGCGAGCTCATCTCGCTAAGTGGGTCCATCACCCACAAACAACTCGCCAAGGAGTTCTAATTGTTGCATAAGTCTCACAAGACTGCGATTCCAACATGAATCTCGAGAATCCCTACGTACTTAGGGAAATTATATGAAATTTACCAATGTGATTATACATTCAAACATCACCAATATGAGCATAAGATTGCATTCATTACGCATGCTACGTTACGTGCCAATGTGTATGGTCGTGCACATGCCATTCAAACATAACACTAGATAATAGTTCTAAGTAAATACTAAAATTGGGTCGTGCTGTGTATGACAAGAGAAGTGCTATCAGCTTCTTACTATCGTAAAAACCTTAATTTACGTAAGGCATTAAACAAAGTGTCATAGCAAAACTTTTTGCGTTCCTTTGCAAAAGCGGACACACGTTCAAAAGGGCTAAGTTCATACAACCTCACATTGATGAATCTACCGATTCTCTGTGCATTCAACCGAATATATATATATATATATATATATATATATATATATATATATATATATATATATATATATATATAAGTTTGCTTTGGTCGGTGCGCACTATTTGTTGCAACACAACGAGTCAAAATCGTAAAGTTATTGGGGTATTGGACCCCATGCTACGTGTGTCCTTGCAGCCCCATAGGCTGCAGCCCGAAGGCTCACTAATGATGCTCAAAGGTGCAACAAAAAGAATGTATATACATATTATATATATATATATCAGCTGCCAACCAAAAAAGGGGATGGCAGCAAGCTCGACAGCAAGGCGGTAACAATCAGCTGCAGGGCGGGAGTCTATCCAAAACGGACTCACACCAAAGTCTGCCATACGATGCCATGGGGCACCATGCACACGCAGCAGGCCCAAAGGTGGGCAGCACTGCTGAAAGCAGCAAACAAAGACAGTGTGTCATGCTGTCACACAAGGCAGGGACCGAACCGAAGAAGGACAACAACTATGATGTTTCGGGTGTGCTAAAACTTGAGCACGGTCTGGACCGTGAGTCCAGACCCAGCTGGCTACAGCCAACACCAAAAAAGTGGGGTGCAAGCCTACTGCCTTCACTCAGCTGCAGCCTAACAGCTGCAAGGCTGCGGCAAGTGCTGAATCCCCAAAACGACCAATGCTGGGCTTAACGCCCCAAACAACAAAACGTGAAGGGCGTGCCGCCCAAACGAACAGAGCTCAGGCCCCTGACAGGTCTGGACCATGTTCGGTCCAGACCATGTCAGGCCTAAGGTGGGAAAACCAAAACCCATAGCCCCTAAAGGGAGCTCGGTTCATGTGTTGCTAGGCGCTAAAAGATACAAAAGAGGGAGGAAGCCCTGGCTGACCAGTTATGGTCAACCTGGGGACACACATTGCAGGACTCGTTCAACTAACTGAACTGGTCCAACCGACCAGCAGGGGGACCTAGATGTCCCTGGCCAGACAGAGCCAACAAGGAAGAAGAGGGCGGTGGTGCTGAACCCACCTGGCTAGGCCTGCCTTCCCCAGTCCAGCAGCACCCAAACCCAAGAGGGTCGACCCCTGCTGGGCATGGATGCTGGGCTAAGGGGTCGGTCTAAGGCTTCCTAGCCAACAAACCATGCCTTGGCAGCATGGTTTTACTGCCATAACACCGTGGCTGCCATGACAACGGCCACCGAAAATCGGAGGATGCATGAAATGCCATGATAAACCAATGTCTAACATGCTCTCATAGCATTACTACTACCATGCATCAAGGAAAATGCAAACATGCTTAATAAAAATCGACAAAATGAAAAGGAAAAAACTGAAATGTCCTCAAGCTACCAACCACTATATGGCATAAAGAAGGAAAAACCCAGCTCATGAAGGCATGCTCCACCGAAACCCCACCTTTGGACATGTGAAAGGATAACTTCACATTGCACAATAAAAATCCACACCCACAACGCATGCAAACATACTAGTTAGAATCCACCAAACCGAAATAAAAACATGTATTGGTAACTCACGAAAAATGCAAGAACACTAATGCACTTGCTCAAATGAAATCCACAACAATGTAGGTGAAATGAAAACTCACAATTTTACACACGTTGGAGGTGATGGAGAATCTCACCTTCAAGGCTTTACAATGCAAGAAATGGTGGGGATGAAGATGGAGGTGGTAGCTACGTTTTGGAGTTCCAGCTAGGTGCTCACCCACACACCAACACTCTCACATTTTTGGAGATAGAGGAGAGAGGGGAGAGCAAGAGAGGAGAGGGAGGAGGCTCCAAGAAAATTGCCCCTTTCTCTCTCTTAATGCTTTAAGTAGTTAGGTCAAGAGGAACAGACGGCTGGGATTCAAACTAATAAGATGGAGGGCTGGGGTGCTCCACGCCCCCCCCATAGCCACCTCACGCCCAACGTATGTCTTGCATTTGAAAATTTTCAGAAATCTTTCAAAAACGCCATTGAAAAGTTCCTTTAAAGTTTCTAAATTTTACAAAGAGGTGCCCTTAGGTGCCGCCAAACCCAGCCACTAGTCTTTGGCTGTTTGAAAAGTCTCAAAAAGCTTGCAAAAATTCCATGGGGCGCTATGATCATCGCAAAATTTTTCCTCTCATTCCTCTTTTCTTTTCTCTTTGCCTTTCTAACCTCTATTCCCTTTTTAAAAGGGAATAAAAGATAGAAAGGAAGAGAGAATGAGAAAAGGAAGAAGAGAGAGAAACTCTTTTGCGAAGGTCTCACTTGACCTTGATTTGAAAATATTAAGCAAATAACTCACCTCTGTTTTGAATATATTTGCGGGAAAATGGGAGACGGGATTCCCTCGTCGGTACGAGGTTCGACCGTTCCTGGCGCCTTTACCAGGGGTAATCGAACCAAGGATCAAATTTATGCCTTTTTGCTTTGCTAAAATATCATCTAAGAATTTATCCTAAATCTAAATGCACAAAGAATCATGCTTGTGCAATGCAAGGATGTATGCTCTTTTTGAAAAATGATTTTGAAATCTCCAAGTGTTTCTGAGATGAATTTGATAATAGAGTGAAGAAATGATCTCTAACTTGAAATTTTGAGATGGATCAAAAAAGATATGTGAAGTTCTAAGTCCTTGAAATAATCATAGTTGGGAAAATAAATCTTGTCTTTGAAAAGAAGGATTTGAAGTTGAGAATAAGGGAAAGAAAGTTTTTCAAAGTAAAAAATGGACCTTGGATTTTAGAATTTTGAACTTGGATTTAGGAGAGGAAATGAATATTTTGAAATGGAATTGAATTCTATATTCGAAGCTTGAAATCAGAATGAGATTTGAGAAATCTAAATTGAAAAAAATAGAGTTGGATCTAGATGGGATATGAAAATGGAATTTGAAATCTGGAAATCAAGATAGGTTTGGATTTGAAATTGAGAGTTGGATCTGAAGTCTGAGATCCAAAATGAAGTTGAGTTTTGGAATCCCAAATGGAATTTTGGTTCTGAAAATCTGTATCCAAAGTGGAATTGGGTTCTAATTTTGGATTTAGAAAAGCCCAAACGGGATTTTTTTGAAGATGGGTCTGGGTTTTTGAAAACCCAGATTGAATTTAGAACTTAGAGAAAATTGAATTTTGAGATTCAGAATCAATCTCAGATGTTTGATTTTGAATTTAAGGATCAAAACTCAATGAGAAATAAAGGATGGATTTGATTTAAAGCTTGAGTATTTGAAATCAGAAGATGAATGAGAGATCTCAAAGTTAAATTTGAACTTTGAAATTGGACTTGAATTTGGAAATGAAATTTTTGAATATAAAATTGAATTTGAAATTTCAAAGTCAAATTGGTCTTTAAAATCAAATTTTGAGTCTTGAAAATGAGATAGAATTTGAATCTGAATCTGCAAATAAGAATTGATTTGAGGAATGAAGAAAATACTCAAAATCACTTGCAGTTTTGAAAGAGAATTTTTGAAAATATGATGCAATTCTATCCTAAATGATGAATGAATTGAAAGAATTTAAAATTGGATTTTGAAAAAGCATATTTCATTCTTTAAATGAATTGAAATAAGATTGAAAATATAATACATCCCTGACTATGGTCATTGAACGTATTATATAATAATCATATTTGAATTCAGGTGAAGAATGAAACATATTTTGGTGCTTTTATAGAGTTTAAAATGAAATTAACTCTCAATATATCCTGAATATGGCCATTGATATATATTTTGAGTTAATTTTCATTTAAATCCTGATAAAAAGAAGAAAACATAAAAAATATGATGATTTTTGAAGAGGGATCCAGTGTGGATCTAATGTTATTCCATAAAAGATAAAAGTTCTAAGCATTGTTCACATTTTGCCATCAATGTAAATCATTTTCTTAGGACTAATTACCTCCTATTAGAATGGTGTGTGTGCCATTCGTGTTTCCATTCGTGAATTTTTGAAAATAAAAGCAAAAAAATGATATGGAACACATAATTTTATCAAAGGCATGCTCATACATTTTATTCTAAGATTATTATCATCTAGCTATTACAAGCTTGAACTGAAGTTAAAATCATAAGATTCTTAATCTAGAAAAGGAATTTTAACATTTTTGCATCTTTCCTACAACATAGAGTTAGCAAAATGCAATATACAAAAGAAGATAAAAATGTTATCTTGAAAGTAAGATAGACGAGATCATGTCCATTCTAATGAGGAATATCTGTGCAAATTGATGTGCTTATATCAATGATGAAGTATACACGTATATGCTAATGAGACAATTTATATACATGGCTATACATATGACATCTTAAGCTAATGATAATGTACATGAGAGAAGGTATATATAATGCCTTAGTCTAAAATGAAAATCCATAGATATTTGTTTAAGAATAAATATATGCTTGATACAAGATCATCTACACATTGCCTAAGCATCATGCTCATATTAATGATGAAATGGGTATTATATCTACCTATAATGTTTATGCTAAGTGAACAGATACGGTGGCCTAAGAAGCAAAGGGGTGGGATGTAAATGATATTCAGCAAAAAGGATGCTACATAACAGCTAAACATGAGTCGTGACTGTGTACAGGGTGTGCAAGGTGGCTGTAGGAAATTACAACAGCTGTTGTGGATATAAATGGTGGTAAAAAAAAGTGCAGCAAATGAACATGTGAGTACAGCAGGAGGTTGCCCATGTACATGTGTTAAGTGTGGGGAATTGGGTTGTAGATATATATGAATGTTAAAATTAAGAAGATGAAACACAGGATATGGTAATACACATGAAAGAAATTAAGAGCAAAGTCACATCCCATGAAACGAATTATCATTCTAAAGAAAATATTGGGAGAAAGTGTAGAGTTTGGGCATACCTGTATAAAATCTGACTTCTTGGCACCAGTAAGAGACCCAACAGCCCACTTGAGACACCCTGTCCTTCTGCTTTCAGGCCTTCTTCATAGAGGGTTCGACCATGAGATTCCTAGAAAAGGATATTCCATCGTTACTACTTGAAACTGAATTTGGCTGGTGCTACGCCATGTTCTTATTCAATAGTTGTAGCAGAGTGCAACCCCCTCTGTGGACTTCTAGACATATCAGAAATGTATACACAACTTGCTTCAGCATTCTCTACATAAATCTCCAATTTTGGAGGGGTCACACTTCATAATTGCAGGACACCGTGAAGGACACCCTGATTCAGGGAGCAAGAGCATTTTATAAGATGAATTTACATTTGAATTCCTGTTCATAAAAGAATCAAATGACAAGGTAGTAGGACTGATGTAAGCCTTTGTAGGAGCAACCGAAACATGATTTACAGTCCATTCACATCCTGAAACGCAACCAACTGAGGGAAGAATAACACTTTCTCTATGAAAGTCAGTAGACAATATTGAACCAACACTACTGCTCTGAAATAGATCTCGTAATCTATATTCTAGCGAGTCAGCTGGCGAAGCATTTTATAGGAATCCTTTGACCTACTAGTCAAGTGCTGAATAAGATTGGACTGACTGAGAACCCACAGGTCGAAGACTTGTTACCGAACTTATATGACAGTATGGTACCCCTTAACTTAAACCTTAGATCAACGAAAATTAAGTGGCACAACTTACTACCACAAATTCCAAGCAAATGAAACTTTAGATCAGGCTCAGAATGACTAATGGGATAGATTTAAGAGCAACTCACCTTCAGATTATCCTCTGTTGGCGATTCCATTAAGAGAAATCACACTTAAGCAACACTTTATCAAAAAAAATAAGAACAAAACTTTGTTATCATGAATTGGGGAGATTCTCATCTGTTCTTGAACATGACTTTGCTGCATATACATATCTTCTCATGAATGGTGACAGGGAAAAAAAAAATAGTTGAAATGGCATGGTTGAAAAGATAACTACTTACCTGACTGTCTTCACATGGCATCTAGGTTAGCTAACTCCTTTGCAGTGTCTTTGCCATCCCACCTTAGCGATACTGTAATGATATCTGCAACCTTACCTGATGTCCATCAAGGGATGGACGTGGGTCACCATGTGCCATGAGCGAGAGTGTAACAGATGAGTGTTACACTCAAGGAGGTAGGTGAAGGTGGATGATTCATATAGATACGAATCAGATATGAGGCTAGTAGATGCTGCAAATGATACTTAGAATACCAAATTCCCAAAGAAATGTTAATTGCACCCAGGGCATGGACAAACACAAATCACACAAGAGTGACATAAAAGAAACCTATCGTAGTGAATTTATAACATTAGGAGTATAATTTTACAGCAACAAGGTTTTGCAGAAACTACATCCTGATGAGAAACTATATGATATGAAATAATGAAATTAGAATGACACGAAATGGTATTGCAAATTGCAGGACCAGCAGACTAAACGAACCATAGGAGAACTCGTGAAATTATTACATAAAAAGAAAATGATCAACACAGCTCGTAATGTAAGAGACGTGTTGTGTACATACGAGATTAATCAGATCTGGTCTTATCCTGTTATAGTTCATGTTAATCCCTTACTTGATCCATGAACGTGAAGAAGAAAGGAAAAAAAATGAACTGAACATGGATCAAAATTAGAGACAAATCAAAACAGGAAGAGAGAACAAGAACTAAACTACCTTAGTATCTTAAGGCTGGTATTAAGGTAAAACAGAAATCCCAAATAATCAGCACAGGAAATAAATGTACATCTGATGTTTAAGATGACACATGAAATCGAAAATAGAAACAGACGATCAAAGAAAGATAAAAAGGAAAAAAAAATACAGAGAGGCAACAAATACAAATGATGTAAATCATGCAATACCATGTGTAAACACAGAGAACATTGATAACAACTGAAATTGGGAATGTGGGGACAGATATATAGGGGAGAAAAAGAGAATATACAGGGCAAGTCCTGTACTGAATGCATATATCTAATGTCGTGAATGGTTGAGATACAATGAAGCAAACGAGAGAAAAGAAAATATGATCAAAGTAAACCAAGTGCAGTGAAAAGAAGTAATCAAAATGCGACCAAAATGATGATCGGCCGCCACCGAGGTGAGGGATCGATCATGAACAGATAATCGCAAGAAAATTACATGAAAATATGGAAATCTAGTATCAATTAGGAAAGTGAAATTTAAAGGAGAAATCAAAATACAAACGAGGAAATAGTCAAAAGGAAAATAACAAAAATGAAAGTGGAAAACTAAAACGAAATAGGATATCAACGAAATGCAATAGAAACAGAAAACACAAGGGATAAAAAAAAATGGTGACACAACTGGTCATAAACAGGAAAAATTTTACACCCACCAGGAATTGATATTAACACACCATTCGAGATCGACCGACGATCAAGGTTGAAACAGAAATTTAAAAGAAAAGATCTAGAAGATAAACACATGATTATTGGGGGGGGAGGGGGGGGGAGAAGAGCATTAGAAGAAACTTAATGAAAGCATCAAAACTTAGAGGAAAAAAAGGCAAAATAAAAGAAAAGAAGAAAGAAAGAAAAAAAAATGTTGGAATTGATTATTCCTTTAATGTGGCAACGAGTAGATCGATACTGTCATACACAGATCGATTTTGCCCTTGTGCTTAATCTTAAACAAAGAAGGATAAAACGACAAAAAGTTATGAAAGAAAACCGATGGGAAGAAGAGGGCAATGAGAGAAACTCTTACTGTAGTTCCTCTGTCGGAATGGTCGGCTTTAGTTGATGAAGCGAGCTTTTGTAGCAGAGACTCTGAGGGAAGAAGGGGAGTCTTCTTTAGTTACTTAGAAGGAAGCAAGGAGAAAGAAACAGAGGAATCGAGAAGAAGAAAGAAGGTGTGGGGGTGAGGGCGGATGGGGAATGAGGGTTTGCCTTTGCCGATTTTTAAAGAGGAAGAAGAGTCTGGAAGGGGGGGGGGTCGTTGGTGATGAGTGGCTCATAGAGAGAAAGCGGATCGGAGGGCTGATGAGGGGGACAGAGCGAGAGGGGAAGAAGAGGTTTTCAGAGAGTCGAGAGTATGCGAGAGAGAGTGGAGAGAGAATGGCGAGAGTCCGAAAACCCTAACTTGGTTGTAAAGGAAATTTTCTCAAAATTTTCCAAAAAAAAGGTCTTTTAAAACAAATTTTTCTCAAAACGGGTTTTTTTAAAGCCATCTTTCCATAATTTTACTATTTTAATTGTTTTTTTTTCTTTTGTTCTTTTTATTTTCTATATATATATATTGTTCTTTTCTTGAAATTTTCTATATTTTTTTTTGTATTTTTGAAAACAAAAACTCTAAAACTTATGGGATTTCTAAACCATTTATAAAATTTTACAAATATTTACCAAAGAAGGCTTTACTAAGAATTTGAGTTTATTTTTGGAAAATTTCTTTAAAAAAATGGGTTTACATTCGGATTTTGAAGAATTATTTGAGGTTTAAACCTCGAACCGAGGAATATAGAGTCTTGAATCTAAATGGACACTGGATCGACTATCTGAGCATTTTAGAATTTATTTTGGGTATTTTTGTAAAATTTAATGTGAAAATTGGATAATGAGGCTCAGATTTGGATTTTAACACTGCATCTGGAGCCGAGATCGAGTCAGATATGTAAAATGAATTTAATTTCAGTAAAATCTGAGAAAATAAACTGGAATTTAGATTTAAGGCTGACTCAATTACTTAGAAAATGGGATCAGGGGCAAAATAGGAATATTTATAAGATTTTGAAAAATTTGGGGTGTTCACAGACCAGCCCCATGCTTCTTCTTTGGAAAACTCGCCCCTCATAATGCAGCTTTATGCTTCATTATGAGTTTCTTGAAATGAACCATGGCCAATCGTGGCCTCCTTTTCAAAAACCATGCAAATTCTTTCACAAATACCACCTAGCTGGTCCACCTTTGACCAGCTGGTCAACCAAAGCCAAAAAGGCCCTCTAGAGAGGATGCCCAATGGGTTTGGGTCCTCTCTAGTCGATCCGGATCCAAATCCAAAATCGCCTATTGCATACTTCTTAGAATAATGCTTATTTAATGCATTAAAATATTAAATTAATTCCAATAAATCATTTAGTGCTCTTCAAATCCTTAATTAGCACGGAATGCTCAATGCCTCTCCAGAAAATTGCCTTTCGTTTGCAAGAATTAAGCGTATTATGATTCATGTCCAATCATCGAGGAAAACTCGTAATTCACATGCACTGACGAGGTTTTCACGTCATATGGGTCCCAAATTCGGGGACAAACTATAAAAATATATTATAAATTAACCCTTAAAATTTCAAAGATTAGTTCATCTAGAATTAGGCACTTCTTACTTACACAGTGTATTTACCTGATTTTCGGGTCGTGCGTGCAATGCTAAAACACAAAGCATAGTCAAATTATAGCTAATTATGCGATTAAACCTAATAACCACATGAAATACATGCATATCAACTTAATGCAAACAATAATTCCTCAAAAAATTTCACGGGTCTTACATCCTACCATCCTTAAAAAGTATTCCGTCTGTGAAATCACAAAACACAAGCAACAACAAAATGGTTAGATCTCGTCTAACGGTGCCTAATCGGCCACAACTAAGTTTGTCGTAGACTTCTTGGGACAGAACTTGGCAAAATGCTCTGGTTGTCCCCACTTGAAACACTTGCCATTGAAGAGAGGACAAGCTCCAAAAGCGTGATCTTCGTCGCATCGTCGACTGTGAACACCCCAAATTTTTCAAAATTTTGTAAAAAATGACCCTTTTGCCCCTAACCCCGTTTTCTGAGAAAATCAAGTCATTTCTTCAGATTTTCTGAATTAAAATCCATATTGGTGTATTCAAAATTAAATTCTGGATCTGAATCCAGTACTTTAAATCCATATTTTCTCAAAAATCCGGATCCAAACCCATTTTGAAGAAATTTTCTCAAAGTGGCTTTTAAAATTCTCATAAAAATTCCCTTTTGTAAATATTTTTGCAAAAACAAAAAAAAATAGTTTTTATCTTTGTTTTCTCACAAACTTTAGGATTTTATTCTAAAAATACAAAAAATTGAGAAATAACACAAGAAACCAAAAAATTGGAAAAAATACGAGAAAAAGAAAATAATTTTGAGTCTTTTTGAAAACTAATTTTGCTAAAAACCTCGGGAACCCCTATTTTGTAAAAATTTGAAAATCAAAGGGAGGGGGTCTTTTGCAAAAAACTTTTTTAGGGTTTTTCTTCATAAGGAAAAGAAAAAAAAAAGAAGGGGGAGCCGCCTCGATCACTTTCAGTCTCGCCCCTCTCTCTTTCTCTCACCCATCGCACTCCTCCATCACCAACGGATTCACCTCCGGCCGCCCATCTCCAACCCCTCCTCCCTCATCCCGCTCATCTTCAACAAACTCACCTTCTCGATCCTTCTCTCTCCCCTATTTAACAAACCGAAAAGAAAACCCTCAGTACCGTCTTCTACCCCACCATCTTCTTCTCCTTCGATGATCCATCTTCACCATGTCCCCTTCCGTGTATATCAATCCTTTCCTTTTCCATCTTTTTTTTTTGTGTCTTCTTTTACTTCTGCTTCTTCTTCGTCTTCGGTCTTTTCTTTTGATCTCCTCCTAATCAGCTAAAGGGGAAGGACGGCCTCATACTGTAGCAGCAGTCAAGATCCCTCTCCTACTTCGATTGACGATGCAGTAAGCATTTCCTTTCATGCATTTTTCCCTTTTATTTTATTTTTTTTTAGTTTTCTTGTTCTAAAATCATCTACGCACCTCTGGTAGTGTTGAGTTGCCTGTGCAACATCAACCATCCCTGTGCAAAAGTAAAAGGAGCATACCGACTCCGACATTCCCATTTTATTTTGTAATTTATTCATTTTTTTTGTTCATGTTGTCAGATTTAGTTAGGATATGTAGTTCTGTCAGATTTCACATCCGATTTTGCTAATTCTCAAATTTTGTCTATGTTGTGATTTCTTGTTTATGTTATAATCCTTAGATTCTAACACTTTCCCTTTGTTCTCTTTATAATTCATTCCAATTTTTCCTCAGTTCATAGGAGTTTAGATGAGCTTTTATATGATTTAGATATAATCCTCCCTCATGTTTGACCCTTCATGCATGCTATACATACTCTATGTCTTCGAAATATGCACTATAATAATATGTCTCTCTCCGTAACGACCCAAATCCTCCTCTAGTCCATGACTCAATTAGATCAAAACTTTTTTTTTTATGAAGCAGAGGTTGATTTGGCACAAATAGGATAGCAGAAGCCAATAGGCTATGAGTTGGTAGTAGAAGCCAATGTACATCCCATACCAGCATGTATTTGTTCACCCAATACCCATATAATGCCATTAATTACTTAGCATCAACATCCAACATTTGTTTTCAGGCTGCATTTAGGTCCAATCCTAATCCTCCATTAACCTTTGATTTTTTTTTTTTTTAATGGTCATTTTATTTCAGAAATTTAATTCCCTGTTTGGATAGTTGCATTTGGATTGAGCTAAATATTATAATTCTCTCAGAAATTTTCCATCAAATTATTAAAATTCGTTGTAGCAGGAATTAGTATCTGTCGCTCTTTCATCCCTTTTCGAGTTATTATGAATTTTATTGTCACTTTTACCTCCCCCATACATGTTTTACATGAATTAATAACTACATATCATCCAATCTTGGTAGCTGTTAAAATTACTGTGTGATTACTATAGAACCTCCACTTAGTCCTCTGATATGCCCTTATGGCTCTTCATTCAAATACCATATCATTACACATTTCAATTAATTTGACCTTTGCCTTTTTAATGGATCCGGTCTCTCTTTTAATCAGAGTTCGTTATTTTTGATGAAATGTAAGACTGGCATGCTTGGTCTACCTTCCCTTGAGACATTTGCAGAAGCTCTAGAGGTGCGCAAACTACAGCAGGAGCGGCGAGAAGGTCTCCCTTTTCAGATCTGAAGAATAGGATTTAAAGAATATGATCAATAAGTATCTATGCTATAATAGGAGTGCAGTCTGAGGTACCAAAATAAAGATGATCTTTCATCCAAAAGACATCAGGGATTAGATGGAGTCAATCTTAAATTGTGTTCCTGCTATAAGCTCACGCAGGGCATTGGAGTTAGAATATAGAAAATTTTCCCACAGTTTGTAACAATATTATCCAACTTGCCCCTTATATATAAGTATGCACTTATTTATTTTATTAAATCTTGTAGCATGTATTATACATCTCAAAAGGGTTATACATTACTTCCATTTTTTTTTGGTACGTTATTCATCAAGTGGTAATCTAGCGTCACATTACCATTACTTGAATGTTCTTCTTGTATGACAAAAGCCATCACTTGGGAGCCACGAATTTCTGTACAGAGGTGATTTAAGATCTTTTGCCTTCGGTTGTTTGTTATTGATGACATTATCTTTTGTAGGAATCAGTTTGTTGTTGCAGGGATTGTGAAGATCATTTCATTGCTCTGGGAGTATTTTTTTTTTTATTACCCTTCACCCACTGGAATGCTGTATTAACATCTGGTTACTGTTAGTTGTTATATTTCTAATAGTTTGATGTATTGATAGGGATGTCACGGGATATACAGAGCTTCAAGAAGCAAGTTGCAGTATGGGGATGATGTTCTGGTGAAACGACAAAGACTAGGTAGGTACCCCTGTTCTATACACTCTTGTTCTAAATTCAGGTATTTGCCGCGGGTCTGGTATCCGAATTAGTTATACATTGCTCGCATGTATTCCGATAGATATAGGTTTAGGTCAAGTATAAGTTTGAAAATTGACATGAAGAATGATGGAATCTCCTCATGTATGCCTATGTTCTAGATTTAGAGGTCATTAAAAGTTTTTTTTTTTTTTTGGCTGCATGATCATTAAGTAAAAGGTTGGTTCATTGATCAACCCGCTGTATCATAATCCTACCGAACTTGCAAATGCCCACTTCAACAACTATCTCTCTCTCTATTGATTTCATGGGTTATCCCACTACCTGCATTTATTTTATTCCTTGTAAGCATCTTCACATACATCTGCATCATTGATCACCTCATCTATAATACACTGAGTCCATCCCCATTGCTTCAATACAACCCTCACATCTCTCACATGTCGTACCTACTTCCAATATCATACATTCACTCTGCTATATATATATATATATATATATATATATATATATATATATATATATATATATATACATTAACACCTGCTAAATGTTCTACTCACCTCTATCATCATTGTTGCATCATTCACCTAGATGCTGTTCAGAATTTTAGAGAGTTTAATGGGAAACCACTAACCAGCTTTTTAGCATCATGGTTTCATAATGTCTTGAGAAGAAGAATCGGTAGTCTGGAGCAGAATTTCCAAGATGGTTCCCGTCAGCTCTCACAATCTGCTAAATGGGAGAGCCCTCTTAGTAGAGATTGGCTTGTGCAACTTTGGCTCATGGAAAAGAGGGGCAAAGGCCATAAACATAGAAGGAAACCAATGGCACTTGGTTCTAGCCAGAGTACAGCAAGCATGTTCAAAAGCCCCTCTACTTTTGGATTTTCTTTTAAGAGGTTGTTTCCTGGTGTAGCAGCTATGCCGGATTATTCTGTTTCCCAAGAGAAGGTTCCACCATCATACAACACAATTGGCTGTTAAGACTTTCCCACAAATCACACTGTTTGCCATCATATGTTCGCATTCATTTCCAGCAGCATATGCACACCAGCTGTTAGCCATTTCCTGCATTCAGCTTGACATCTTCCATCATTCCAATACATTGATTATCAGCAAGCCTATCACCATTGAGTGTATAAAAATACACTCTGACCTGTGTTCTCTCACAAAGTCAAGGCTTTGTACATACATTTTAAATCACCTCATGATTAAGTTTATGGTATCATATACACTTTTCCACGTGCCTCTTATACATCTATTAGGAATTTCATATACGTTTCACTATATTTTGGTTGTATGCTAACCATGCCCTTCTTTTTGCAGAAAATACATGGAAATTGTTATCCTCTTTTTCTAGAATTAGAGACTCATGTGAATATTTTCAAGAATGTAATAGTTAGACTGTAATGAAAATTTTACATTTTAGAATAGAATGTATGAGCATACGTGTCTTAGAAATTATTTGTTTTTATATCATTTTTCCCTTATTTCTCAAAAATTCACAAATGGCAACACGAATGGCACGTGCACCATTTCGTAGGAGGTAATTGATCCTAAGTTGATGATCCACATCAATGGCCATAGTTAGGATGTGGACAAAACTTAGTATTTCTATCTTTTACAAAATAACACTAGATCCACACTGGATCCTTTTTCAAAAATCATCATATTTTCTTTAAATATTTTCCTCTTTTATCAGAATTTAATCTAAAATCAACTCAATATATATACCAATGGCCATAGTCAGGGTATATTGAGAGTTAATTTCATTTTAAATTCTATAAAAGCACCAAAATGTATTTTATTCTTCACTTGAATTTAAATGTGGTTATTATATAATATATCCAATGACCATAGTCAGGGATATATTATATCTTCAATCTCATTCTTAATTCATTTAAAGAATGAAATGGCTTTTCAAATTCCAAATTCAAATTCTTTAAATTCATTTCATCATTTAGGATAGAATTGCATCATATTTTCAAAAATTCCTTTAAAAAACCCAAGTGATTTTGAACATCTTTTCTATTCCAATTCTATCTCAATTTCAAAGTCCAAATTGACTTTGGAATTTCAAAACCATTTTATTCAAACTCCAAAATTCCAAATTCATTTCAAAAATTCAATTTCAAAGTTCAAATTAAATTTTGAAGTTTCTGATTCATTCTCAAAATCAAAATCAAGTCTTCAATCACAGTTTGAGATTGATTTTGAATCTCAAAATCTGAATCTTACTAAAAGTTTTAAAATTTAAATCTGGGTTTCTAAAACCCAGATCCATCTTCAAAAAGCCACATTTGGACTTTCAAAACCCAAAGTTAGATCCTAATCTTGGATCCAGACTTCCAAGTATGAATCCAACTTCACTTTGGATCTCAAATTTCAGATCCAAAATCCATTCTAGGATCCAGATTCCAATTCTACTTTGGATCTCAGACCTCAGATCCACATTTCATCTTGGATTCCAAATCTTGGATCAAATCCATCTTAGGATCCAGAACCCAATTCTACTTTGGATCTCAGACTTCATATCCAAATCCATTCTAGGATCCAGAACCCAATTCTACTTTGGATCTCAGACTTCAGATCCAATTCCATTTTAAGGTCCAGAATTCCAACTTCACTTTGGATCTCAGACTTCAGATCCAATTCTATCTTAGGGTCCAAAGTCCAACTCTATCTTGGATCTCAGACTTCAGATCCAAATTCCATCTTGGATTCCAAATCTTGGATCCAATTCCATCCTAGATCTCATATTTAGATCCAAGTTTCCCTTAGGATCCCAAAACCAGGATTCAGTTCATCTTGAATCTCAACTCTATTTTAAAATCCAAACTTTAGATTCAAATTTCATCTTAAATTCCAACTTTCAAATCAAATTCTATTTCTCAAATTCTATTTTAAATTTCCCACATTTGATTCTGATTTCAAACTTCAAAGATAGAATTCAATTCCATTCCAAATATTCATCCAAGTTCGAATTTCTAATTCAAAGTCCATTTATGACTTTGAAATTTTCTTTCTTCTCTTTTCTCTCATCTCAGTTTCAAGATCATTTTCCAAACCCAGATTTATTTTCCCAAAGCTCTTGATTATTCTAAAGACTTAGAGCTTTAAATCTTAGGTTCTAAGTTAGAAATCATTTCTTCACTTTATCAGATTCATCTCAGAAACACTTGGGAATTCTTCAAAACATTTTCAAAAAGAGCATACATCTTTGCATTTGCACAAGCATGATTCTTTGTGCATCTAGACTTAGGACAAATTTTTAGATGATTTCTTAGCAAAGCAAAAGGCATGAATTCGACCCTTGGTTTGATTACCTCTGGTAAAGGCGCTAGGAACGGTCAAACCTCGTACCGACGAGCGGATCCCGTCTCCCAGTTTTCCCGCAAACATTTCAAAAACGGAGGCGAGTTATTTCAAATATTTTCAAAATTAAGGTCAAGTGAGACCCGCAAAAGAGTTCCTCTTCTCCTCCTTTTCTTTTCTTTTCTCTTCTCTCTTTCTTTCCGTCTTTTATTTTCTCCCTTCAAAAACGAGGAAATAGAGGTTGGAAAGGAAAAGAGAAGGAAGAGAGAGAACATTACGAGAGGAAAATTTTTGCGATGATCACAGTTTTGGCGACCGTGATGGGACTCGTCTCCGTCCGATCGAATTATGCCTTTTTCTTTTGCTTTGACATTATCTAAGTCTTTATTCTTCAAAATGTCAGATATATTTCCATGCAAACCTTAGGGGCCTAGATTTTGTCCTAAGCTGACATCATTGCATATAGGATTTAAGTATGGTTTGGTAGGACCATATTGAGGAGATTACTCCATGCTCACATTAGACTTAGGTCTTAAATACAACTCTCCTCAATTCTAAGGATTGAATGCAAAACAATGTATGCAAGTGTATGCTCCTCTTCATTTTAATCTATCTCTTTAGGACTTTCATTAGAGCCATCTGATTTCTTGCACGTTGAGCATATTTTGAAAACCTCCTTACCTACATTGTCCCGGTCTTCACGTTGCTGGGCTGTCTCACTAAACCATAGTTTGGGACAGAGCCTCACAACTGGACCACTTATTTGGGTTTGCGCCCCCCTACCACGTACCTAAGGGCCATAGTCCGAGGTATATCGGTAGGTGCTCAAGGATGTTGGGAAACCATTACCTTAGAACCAGAGGAATATTTTTATGCCACGTACTTCAGGCTTCGGCTTGAGTATATCAGCGTATCTTGATTGGAATTAGATGATCTGAACCCTAGAGTTAGGATTAAGGTCCTACAAGCCATTTCAAAATATTGCATTTAGAGTCAGCCTCAAGGGAGTGCTGTTTGTGCATCCTTGTTTGTATATCTATGATTGTATGATATTCCCTATATTTTTCAAAACCCTAGGTATATATTATTCAAAATTTCCTCTTTATTTTAAAAACCCAGGTGTATTTTCCTTTTCTTCTCTCAAAATTCTTCTAAATCCTGCCTGCAATTCTTTAATTTTTTTTTGAAATCCTTTTCTATATTCTATTCCTTACCCTCATTTACAATAAAACATCTTTTGTCAGGAGATGTCCTTTTCAAAATTAATCTTTGTTCATATTTTACTTTTTCAGAAAAACAATGCGGTTGTCGCAAATTTTGGGTGACAACCCGATCCCTCGTAATGGGATATTTTCATTGTCAAATTGTGATTTCTTCCTTTATTAAAATTTCCTTGCTAGATCTTTTTTAAAAACCCTCCATTTATTCATCAGTGAAAACGTCAACGTTTCATCATGGTTCAAACAAGAGCGAGAATAAGGGCAGCTCAGCAGCACAATGACAGCGAAGTGGAAGAAATAAATTCTTCCAAATTGTCTCGAAAACATAATTCAGAGGAAGATGATGTTGACCCGGCGATGTATAAGATCTTTCAAAAAATGATGGCAAAGATGATGTCTGAGCAAGGAGGGGTAAGTTCAAAGAAGACATCTTCTAAGAGCAAGACCAAGAGAAAGCCAGTGAAGAAGCATGCCAGGATCAGCAAAAAGAAGGTCCAACAGGACAACACATCTGAGGGCACGGAATCAGCAAAAGAGGATTCCGAAAAAGAACAATTTGTGTTCATCCCAAAACATCTGCGACAGCCCAAGAAAGTGGCAGAAGAACCTGAATCAGTCAACAAACCTAAAAATGGGGTCCCGACAGAAGATTCAGTTCAAGTATTGACTAAGATGGTCAAAGATCTGCAGATTCGAGATAAAGGAAAAAGGGTATATACCAGACAAGACTTCTACCTTGGTTTAGATGGGGACAACAACTTGGAAGATCTCCCCCGAAAGTTTATTAAGTTCGATGGGTCCGGCAACCCAAAGGCCCATCTCGCAACGTTCTTCGCCGAATGTGCCAGGTTCAGTGAAAACAATCGGGCCCTCTTCTTATGCTTTCCTTGCAGTTTGGAGGGCATAGCAGCTAAATGGTATGCGGAGCACATCAACCCTGTCGAGCTGCGTGATTTTGATAAAGTTGTCAACCTTTTTGTAGAAAGATTCATGTTCAATACTGAGGCGCCGCCAACCCTCAATCACTTATGCAATCTGAGGCAGGATGACAACGAAAAGGCCATAGATTTCATCCGTAGGTGGAGAGATACCTGCAACAAGATGAGAACCCCAATTTCAGAAGAACATGCCCTTCAACTCATCCTCAATAACTTCTCTCAACCCCTGAAAAGCCTCATTTTCCCATACCCTTCCAAGTCATTTATTGAATTGACTGAACGAGCTGAATGGCTCGAGATGGGAATAGATAATGGAGTCTATGACGGTACCACCCTGGCAAGGGGCAATCAAGATGCAAAGAAGAAAGCCCATTTCACTCTTTCCGCTGGTCCCTCATCCGACAACAAGGGTAACAAGGACGATCATGTTAGCAATTCAGAAGGATTTAGAGGTCAAAAAGGAAGGTCTTCAACCAACAATAAGCCTTCCCAACCTAATTCTCAGCAGCGAGAAAAGAATCAGGAAAAACCAAAGCGCAAGGATTGGGGTCCTGACCGCGAATTCACCCCTTTGGAGCAGACACTTGATGAGGTTCTGGAATATATGCTCACAAAGAATATGATTCGTCTGCCAAAAGCTGGCGATCCTTCAGTAGTCTTGGGCAGCTTCAAGGAACAGTTCTGCAAGTATCATCAAGCAGTGGGGCACGATACAGAGCACTGCTTCGTTCTGAAAAATATCGTCCAGGACTGCATCGATAAACACCTTCTGATAGAAGAGAAAACTGAAGAGCAGCCCGCCATCCAGACATAGCCTTTTTCAGATCATTCAAAAAGCTGATGACACTAGAGTCTTTTTCTGTTGTCCTCCCTTTTCTTTACCAAACCATCATGTAAGGGCAAGTCAGCCCGAGTCTTTTGTGACCTTTTAGTCAAAAATACCTGTAAATATTTCAGTCTTTACTATCAATTTTGCTTATAAATGAAATGTCAATTCCCTTCCTACCTTTGAGGTTCAATTCTTATTTCTTTTCGCAATATTAGGGTATCTTTTATTGTTTAAATTTTCATTTACACTCCAAAATATTCTTTTGCCATCAGATTCCTATTCTTTTCAAAAATACGGGACAATCCTGACATCATTCATGAGAGAAATGATATTACCTATGAGGGTCTTTCAAAAATCATGAAAATTTATCATATTTTAGTCTAAACCCTTCTCAAAGATCAACCCTCGTGTTGATCATCTTTTCCAAAAAATTGGTTCTCAACCATTATATTCAAAGAATTAACCCTTGTGTTGATCATATTTTCCAAAATTGGACTTTCAAGCCATTGCATCTCAAGGATCAACCCTTGTGTTGATCATATTTTCTAAAGATTTGGTTTTTGAACCATTATATTTCAAAGATCAACCCTTGTGTGGATCATGTTGATTTCAAACCGTTGCATTCAAAGATCAACCCTTGCGTTGATCATATTTTTCTGAAAATTGATTTCGAACCATTACATTCAAAGATCAACCCTCGTGTTGATCATATTTTTCTACAAATTTATTTCGAATCATTTCATTTCAAAGATCAACCCTTATGTTGATCTCAAAAATTGATTTCATTACATTCAAACATCAACTCTTGTGTTGATCATATTTTCTAAAAAATTGATTTCGAATCATTGCATTCAAAGATCAATCATGGTGTTGATTATGTTTTCTAAAAAATTGATTTCAAATCATTGCATTAAAAGATCAACCCTTGCGTTGATCATATTTTCTAAAAAATTGATTTTGAATCATTACATTCAAATATCAGCCCTCGTGTTGATCATATTTTCTACAAATTGATTTTCAAATCATTGCTTCAAAAAAATTTAACCCTCATGATGATCTCCCATGAATGATCCCCTTTCAAAGATTAGCTCTCGCGGTTAATCCTTCTTTCCAAAAATGATTTTCTCATCTTCTTCTCTCATTTTAAAGATCCCACATGCAGGCAGGATCAAACTTTTTTTTTTCTCAACTTTTATCAACCTTTTGTTTATCCATTTTTATCAGTTTTATCAATTTTTATTAATTATTCATACATTTTGATTCTCATTTCAAAAATTACCCTTTCAGGTTAAGGGATAAATCTGATGCCTCTTTCCCATGAGGTATTTCTTTTTCCTTCTTTGTCCTCCCCCCTTCAGGTTAAGGGATAAACCTGAAACCTCATCCTACGAGGTCCTTCTTTCTTCAGGATAAGGGATAGTCCTAAATGTCTTTCTCTTTTAAAACTTCATTAATCTCTGCTAAATCTTTTTCTTCATCCAATTTTATCAATTTTATTTCTTAATTCTTCCAATTCTTTATCAAAGCTTTTCATCAACTTTTTGCCTAAATTTTATTTCCTTTCCCATTCAGGATAAGGGATAATCCTAAAACCCCTCATAAGAGCAACAATGCTACCTGTGAGAATTCTTTCACAAAAATAAAATTCCATAAAATTTCCTTGATTCTTCTTTTTTGTCAAATCTTCCAACAATTTCTATCTCTTCTCGTCAGTTCTTCGCAAATCTTATTTTTTCCTCAGTCAAGATAAGGGGGCAATACTCAAAACCAGGCCACATACAACTTTACTATGATGGTCTATTTCAATCCACAAGTTGAATCCTTTCTTCTCAAATTGAGATCTTTAGGTTGAATTCTTATAGAATCAAAAGCTCGTAGGTTGAACCCCTGTCAAACCAATATGGCTCACAGGTTAAATTCCTCTTGAACTAAAATTCCTTCTCAAAACAGTCGAGCTTTAGGTTGAAGTCCTACTGATTCGCAGTCATTAGGTTGAAATCCTTTATGACCATTTCTTTTGATCTTTAGGCTGAACCCCTACTGATCAGCGAGCTTTAGGTTGAAGTCTTACTCATTCGCAGTCCTTAGGTTGAAATCTTTTAGGACCATTCCTTCCTTCGATCTTTAGGCTGAACCCCTACTGATCAACGAGCTTTAGGTTGAAGTCCTACTGATTCGCAGTCCTTAAGTTGAAATCCTTTAGGACCATTCCTTCCTTCGATCTTTAGGCTGAACCCCTACTGATCAGCGAGCTTTAGGTTGAAGTCCTACTGATTCGCAGTCCTTAGGTTGAAATCCTTTAGGACCATTCCTTTCTTTCGATCTTTAGGTTGAACCCCTACTGATCAATGAGCTTTAGGTTGAAGTCCTACTGATTCGCAGTCCTTAGGTTGAAATCCTTTAGGATCATTTCTTTTGATCTTTAGGCTGAACCCCTACTGATCAGCGAGCTTTAGGTTGAAATCCTGCTGATTCGCAATCCTTAGGTTGAAATCCTTTAGGATCATTTCTTTCGATCTTTAGGCTGAACCCCTACTGATCAACGAGCTTTAGGTTGAAGTCCTACTGATTCGCAGTCCTTAGGTTGAAATCCTTTAGGACCAGTCCTTTCTTTCGATCTTTAGGCTGAACCCCTACTGATTAGCGAGCTTTAGGTTGAAGTCCTACTGATTCGCAGTCCTTAGGTTGAAATCCTTTAGGATCATTTCTTTTGATCTTTAGGCTGAACCCCTACTGATCAGCGAGCTTTAGGTTGAAATCCTGCTGATTAGCAATCCTTAGGTTGAAATCCTTTAGGATCATTTCTTTGGATCTTTAGGCTGAACCCCTACTGATTAGCGAGCTTTAGGTTGAAATCCTGCTGATTCACAGTCCTTAGGTTGAAATCCTTTAGGACAATTTCATTCAATCTTTTGAAATCCTACTGATTCGCAATCCTTAGGTTGAAATCCTTTAGGATAATTTCTTTTGATCTTTAGGCTAAACCCCTACTGATCAGCGAGCTTTAGGTTGAAATCCTGCTGATTCGCAGTCCTTAGGTTGAAATCCTTTAGGACCATTTCCATCGATCTTTAGGCTGGACTCCTACTGATCCGCGATCTTTAGGTCGAACTCCTACTAATTCGCAGTTCTCATTTTGAATCCCCTTCAGGTCATTCATAAGTAAATCTATAGGTTGAAATCCTACTGATCCATATTCTTTGGCGGTTCTTAGGTCAAATTCCTACTGAACCAAAATTCATTTCTATCCAAAATTTCAGTCTGTAGGTTGAATTCCTACCAATCTATATTCTTTTGCAGTTCTTAGGTTGCACTCCTATTAAACCAGAATTCGTTTTTCCAAATTTTAATCTGTAGGTTGAATTCCTACTAACCCATGTTCTTTTACGGTTCTTAGGCTTAATTCCTATCGAACAACATTTATTCTTCAAAGAGTAAATCTGCAGTTTGAATTCCTACTAATGTGTATTCTTTGGCAGTTCTTAGGTTGAATTCCTATTAAACCAAAAATTCATTTTTCAAAAGAATCAATCTGAAGGATAAAGTCCTACTGATCCATATTTCTTTTGCGATTCTTAGGTTGAATTCCTACTGAACCAAATTCATTCTTCGAAAATTCAGTCTATAAATAAATTCTTACTAGTCAAAAAATTCTTTTGTAAATTCTTAGGTTGAATTCCTATTAAATTAACTTCATTTTTCAAAAATCCAGTCTGTAGGATGAATCCTTACAAATCCAGTATTCTTTACGGCCCTTGGGTTGAGTCCCTGTTGAGCCAATGTTGTGTGATAAAACCAATGTTTTCATGATATTGCTTTCAAATTTCAGCTAAAGGTTGTATCAAAATTTATATTAAGTGATTATTTTACAAGAGGATTCTCAAAAACTTTGCCAATCTACTAAAAATGTGTTGATCCCAATATTTTACTACACAAAAAGAATCACCTCAGATTACCTCTAGTATTCTTCTCAAAAGGGTGAAGCTTTTGCGAAAAAGAGTAAAATTCAAAATCTTCTCGCTGTTGGTCAACCAAAAGGATGTAAGAAAGATCCTTGGTATAATTAGCGAAAGAAATATTCAATGATGTTGAAAAGTCGGAAGCGAATCGATATTGATCATAGCTATGGCGCATGTTTTTAGTTGATTTTCTGGCAATCAGGCAGTGGAAATATCCTGAGCGATAAAAGAATCCACTCAATCCATATCTCCTCATTCATTCATTTAAACTTCAATCAAATATCCGCAAAAGGGATCTCTCAATTGTCGTCAAGATGAAGGCGAATTAAGCGAGTAGACCCCCGGGGCCAAAGAAGATTTGAAACATCTCCAAGATGACGGAGTTTTGTGACGGATCCATCCAGGGAACGTTCAGATCACCGCCAAGATGAAGGCGACTGCACTGAGCCTCCCGACAAACCCTAAAAGATATTTGATTGTTGCTATCATTTAGAGATTTTTTTTAAACCAATGAGCCAATATCACCAATTCCTGAGAAAAAGAAGGATCGGAGCATCTCCAAGATGAAGGAGTTTGTAACGTACCCTTCCCTGAAAAAGAGAGAAAAGTCAGGACCCATCCAAATGAAGGATGATGTAAAAACCCAAGAAAGTACAATGACTCAAAAAGAGTGCAAAAAGATTATCGTGGGAAAACAACCAGATATCAAACTGCCAAAGTTGCCAGAAGCCATCTTTTCTCATGCAAAATTCTTTTATCAATATCTTTTCATTACTTGCTTTTATGAAATTAAGAATATTTGTTCTATTCTCATATCAGGGAAATGGATAGCTTCCTTGAAGAAAATCATCAGCGCTAAAATTTGAATTTGACTCTTAGAACTGAGGAGTTAACCTCATTGGAGGAAATACTCTACGTAAAAGAGGAAATATCTTTTGCACATACGTGCACATTTCCAAGCCTTTGAATCTACTACAATTTTATCTTATTGGCAAAATTTTCTAGCTATTCCAAGAATGAAATAAACATTCAATATCCATTTTTGATGCAACCTAGCTTTGTTTATATTTCCCAAAAAGAGTTGCCTCTGAAGGAAGTATCTCTTTCTGTCCCATCACGGTTTTCTCATTAAAGAGTTTCGTATGGATGACCCACTTAGGATAAGGGTCAAACCTGAACCCCCTACGAGAGGTCATAGATTTCAAAAGCTATTTCAGTATCAGCAATGAGACGCCCAATTTCTTCCCCTTTTCAAAGCTTTAGGGAACCCTATATTTTTTTCCTCTCGTAAAACCCCTTTCGGATTTGTTCGTCCAAGTTCCGAAGGTCCCATTATGGTTTCTCCATTTGAGAAACTCGTATGCTAGATTTCCTATTCAGACTAAAAGTTAACCCGGAACCTCGCTTCGCGAGGTATCTTCCTCTCAGGTTTGGGTTAAACCTGAGACTCGTTCCAACGAGATTCCTCGTTCTAACGAGATGTTTTTTTACAATCCCATCATGGTTCTTCCCATCGAGGAATCCATGCTTTGTATATCCATTCAAGATAGGATCCTACTTGAGCTTCATTTCACGAGGCATTCTCCAAAAATGTCCCATCAAGACTCTCATGTATTCCTTTCCTCATTCAATACACTTTTTGATATATCTTAGTCTCATCCAGGTTAAGGGCTAAATCTGAATCATTCCAAAAAGAGTATATTGTCTCATCCATGAGACCTGATCAAAATTCTCATTCCCCACCATTTCGGAATTTCCATCCAAAGTCCCATCACGATTTCCTCATTTCTATCATCTAATCACATCATCTTCGAGGATTTCGTCTCCCCAAAAGCATTCAGGATAAGGTTTCAAGCCTGAGAAGCCATATTTTCAAAATAAATCTTCCACACCCAGTTCAGATCTACTGACTGGGGCATTTTTAAAAATTTGGAGTGTTGTCTTTGCCACTAAGTTCGGCTTACAACCGGCTTAGTAGCAAATGAGGGCCATCTGTGAACACCCCAAATTTTTCAAAATTTTGTAAAAAATGACCCTTTTGCCCCTAACCCCGTTTTCTGAGAAAACCAAGTCATTTCTTTAGATTTTCTGAATTAAAATCCATATTGGTGTATTCAAAATTAAATTCCGGATTTGAATCCAGTACTTTAAATCCATATTTTCTCAAAAATCCGGATCCAAACCCATTTTGAAGAAATTTTCTCAAAATGGCCTTTAAAATTCTCATAAAAATTCCCTTTTGTAAATATTTTTGCAAAAACACAAAAAATTAGTTTTTATCTTTGTTTTCTCACAAACTTTAGGATTTTATTCTAAAAATACAAAAAATTGAGAAATAACACAAGAAACCAAAAAATTGGAAAAACTACGAGAAAAAGCAAATAATTTTGAGTCTTTTTGAAAACTAATTTTGCTAAAAACCACGGGAACCCCCTATTTAACAAACCGAAAAGAAAACCCTCATTACCGTCTTCTACCCCACCATCTTCTTCTCCTTCGACGATCCATCTTCACCCTGTCCCCTTCCATGTATATCAATCCTTTCCTTTTCCATCTTTTTTTTTTGTGTGTCTTCTTTTACTTCTGCTTCTTCTTCGTCTTCGGTCTTTTCTTTTGATCTTCTCCTAATCAGCTAAAGGGGAAGGACGACCTCATACTGTAGCAGCAGTCAAGATCCCTCTCCTGCTTCGATTGACGATGCAGTAAGCATTTCCGTTCATGCATTTTTCCCTTTTATTTTATTTTTTTTTAGTTTTCTTGTTCTAAAATCATCTACGCACCTCTGGTAGTGTTGAGTTGCCTGTGCAACATCAACCATCCTTGTGCAAAAGTAAAAGGAGCATACCGACTCCGACATTCCCCTTTTATTTTGTAATTTATTCATTTTTTTTTTGTTCATGTTGTCAGATTTAGTTAGGATATGTAGTTCTATCAGATTTCACATCCGATTTTGCTAATTCTCAAATTTTGTCTATGTTGTGATTTCTTGTTTATGTTATAATCCTTAGATTCTAACACTTTCCCTTTGTTCTCTTTATAATTCATTCCAATTTTTCCTCAGTTCATAGGAGTTTAGATGAGCTTTTATATGATTTAGATATAATCCTCCCTCATGTTTGACCCTTCATGCATGCTATACATACTCTGTGTCTTCAAAATATGCACTATAATAATATGTCTCTCTCCGTAACGACCCAAATCTTCCTCTGAGTCCATGACTCAATAAGATCAAAACTTTTTTTTTATGAAGCAGAGGTTGATTTGGCGCAAATAGGATAGCAGAAGCCAATAGGCTGTGAGTTGGTAGTAGAAGCCAATGTACATCCCATACCAGCATGTATTTGTTCACCCAATACCCATATAATGCCATTAATTACTTAGTATCAACATCCAACATTTGTTTTCAGGCTGCATTTAGGTCCAATCCTAATCCTCCATTAACCTTTGATTTTTTTTTATTTATTTATTTTTATGGTCATTTTATTTCAGAAATTTAATTCCCTGTTTGGATAGTTGCATTTGGATTGAGCTAAATATTATAATTCTCTCAAAAAATTTCCATCAAATTATTAAAATTCGTTGTAGCAGGAATTAGTATCTGTCGCTCTTTCATCCCTTTTCGAGTTATTATGAATTTTATTGTCACTTTTACCTCCCCCTTACATGTTTTACATGAATTAATAACTACATATCATCCAATCTTGGTAGCTGTAAAAATTACTGTGTGATTACTATAGAACCTCCACTTAGTCCTCTGATATGCCCTTACGGCTCTTCATTCAAATACCATATCATTACACATTTCAATTTATTTGACCTTTGCCTTTTTAATGGATCTCGTCTCTCTTTTAATCAGAGTTTGTTATTTTTTATGAAATGTAAGACTGGCATGCCTGGTCTACCTTCCCTTGAGACATTTGCAGAAGCTCTAGAGGTGCGCAAACTACAGCAGGAGCGGCGAGAAGGTCTCCCTTTTCAGATCTGAAGAATAGGATTTAAAGAATATGATCAATAAGTATCTATGCTATAATAGGAGTGCAGTCTGAGGTACCAAAATAAAGATGATCTTTCATCCAAAAGACATCAGGGATTAGATGGAGTCAATCTTAAATTGTGTTCCTGCTATAAGCTCACGCAGGGCATTGGAGTTAGAATATAGAAAATTTTCCCACAGTTTGTAACAATATTATCCAACTTGCCCCTTATATATAAGTATGCACTTATTTATTTTATTAAATCTTGTAGCATGTATTATACATCTCAAAAGGGTTATACATTACTTCCATTTTTTTTTTTGGTACGTTATTCATCAAGTGGTAATCTAGCATCACATTACCATTACTTGAATGTTCTTCTTGTATGACAAAAGCCATCACTTGGGAGCCACGAATTTCTGTACAGAGGTGATTTAAGATCTTTTGCCTTCGGTTGTTTGTTATTGATGACATTATCTTTCGTAGGAATCAGTTTGCTGTTGCAGGGATTGTGAAGATCATTTCATTGCTCTGGGAGTATTTTTTTTTTATTACCTTTCACCCACTGGAATGTTGTATTAACATCTGGTTACTGTTAGTTGTTATATTTCTAATAGTTTGATGTATTGATAGGGATGTCACGGGATATACAGAGCTTCAAGAAGCAAGTTGCAGTATGGGGATGATGTTCTGGTGAAACGGCAAAGACCAGGTAGGTACCCCTGTTCTATACACTCTTGTTCTAAATTCAGGTATTTGCCCCCGGGTCTGGCATCCGAATTAGTTATACATTGTTCGCATGTATTCCAATAGATATAGGTTTAGGTCAAGTATAAGTTTGAAAATTGACATGAAGAATGATGGAATCTCCTCCTGTATGCCTATGTTCTAGATTTAGAGGTCATTAAAAGTTTTTTTTTTTTTTTGGCTGCTAGATCATTAAGTAAAAGGTTGGTTCATTGATCAACCCGCTGTATCATAATCCTACCGAACTTGCAAATGCCCACTTCAACAACTATCTATCTCTCTATTGATTTCATGGGTTATCCCACTACCTGCATTTATTTTATTCCCTGTAAGCATCTTCACATACATCTGCATCATTGATCACCTCATCTATAATACACTGAGTCCATCCCCATTGCTTCAATACAACCCTCACATCTCTCACATGTCGTACCTACTTCCAATATCATACATTCACTGTCATTTCCATCATTTCATCTGATATACATTGTCCATCTGCTATATATATATATATATATATATACATTAACACCTGCTAAATGTTCTACTCACCTCTATCATCACTGTTGCATCATTCACCTAGATGTTGTTCAGAATTTTAGAGAGTTTAATGGGAAACCACTAACCAGCTTTTTAGCATCATGGTTTCATAATGTCTTGAGAGGAAGAATCGGTAGTCTAGAGCAGAACTTCCAAGATGGTTCCCGTCAGCTCTCATAATCTGCTAAATGGGAGAGCCCTCTCAGTAGAGATTGGCTTGTGCAAGTTTGGCTCATGGAAAAGAGGGGCAAAGGCCATAAACATAGAAGGAAACCAATGGCACTTGGTTCTAGCCAGAGTACAACAAGCATGTTCAAAAGCCCCTCTACTTTTGGATTTTCTTTTAAGAGGTTGTTTCCTGGTGTAGCAGCTATGAGGGATTATTTTGTTTCCCAAGAGAAGGTTCCACCATCATACAACACAATTGGCTGTTAAGACTTTCCCGCAAATCACACTGTTCGTCATCATATGTTCGCATTCATTTCCAGCAGCATATGCACACCAGCTGTTAGCCATTTCCTGCATTCAGCTTGACATCTTCCATCATTCCAATACATTGATTATCAGCAAGCCTATCACCATTGATTGTATAAAAATACACTCTGACCTGTGTTCTCTCACAAAGTCAAGGCTTTGTACATACATTTTAAATCACCTCCTGATTAAGTTTATGGTATCATATACACTTTTCCACGTGCCTCTTATACATCTATTAGGAATTTCATATACTTTTCACTATATTTTGGTTGTATGCTAACCATGCCCTTCTTTTTGCAGAAAATACATGGAAATTGTTATCCTTTTTTTCTAGAATTAGAGACTCATGTGAATATTTTCAAGAATGTAATAGTTAGACTGTAATGAAAATTTTACATTTTAGAATAGAATGTATGAGCATACGTGTCTTAGAAATTATTTGTTTTTATATCATTTTTCCCTTATTTCTCAAAAATTCACAAATGGCAACACGAATGGCACGTGCACCATTTCGTAGGAGGTAATTGATCCTAAGTTGATGATCCACATCAATGGCCATAGTAAGGATGTGGACAAAACTTAGTATTTCTATCTTTTACAAAATAACACTAGATCCACACTTGATCCTTTTTCCAAAATCATCATATTTTCTTTAAATATTTTCCTCTTTTATCAGAATTTAATCTAAAATCAACTCAATATATATACCAATGGCCATAGTCAGGGTATATTGAGAGTTAATTTCATTTTAAATTCTATAAAAGCACCAAAATGTATTTTATTCTTCACTTGAATTTAAATGTGGTTATTATATAATATATCCAATGACCATAGTCAGGGATATATTATATCTTCAATCTCATTCTTAATTCATTTAAAGAATGAAATGGCTTTTCAAATTCCAAATTCAAATTCTTTAAATTCATTTCATCGTTTATTATTGAATTGCATCATATTTTCAAAAATTCCTTTCAAAAACCCAAGTGATTTTGAACATCTTTTCTATTCCAATTCTATCTCAATTTCAAAGTCCAAATTGACTTTGGAATTTCAAAACCATTTTATTCAAACTCAAAAATTCCAAATTCAATTCAAAAATTCAATTTCAAAGTTCAAATTAAACTTTGAAGTTCATGATTCATTCTCAAAATCAAAATCAAGTCTTCAATCACAGTTTGAGATTGATTTTGAATCTCAAAATCTGAATCTTCCTAAAAGTTTTAAAATTTAAATCTGGGTTTCTAAAACCCAGATCCATCTTCAAAAAGCCCCATTTGGACTTTCAAAACCCAAAGTTAGATCCTAATCTTGGATCCAGACTTCCAAGTATGAATCCAACTTCACTTTGGATCTAAGATTTCAGATCCAAAATCCAATCTAGGATCCAGATTCCAATTCTACTTTGGATCTCAGACCTCAGATCCACATTTCATCTTGGATTCCAAATCTTGGATCAAATCCATCTTAGGATCCAGAACCCAATTCTACTTTGGATCTCAGACTTCAGATCCAAATCCATTCTAGGATCCAGAACCCAATTCTACTTTGGATCTCAGACTTCAGATCCAATTCTATTTTAGGGTCCAGAATTCAAACTTCACTTTGGATCTCAGACTTCAGATCCAATTCTATCTTAGGGTCCAGAGTCCAACTCTATCTTGGATCTCAGACTTCAGATCCAAATTCCATCTTGGATTTTAAATCTTGGATCCAATTCCATCCTAGATCTCATATTTAGATCCAAGTTTCCCTTAGGATCCCAAAACCAGGATTCAGTTCATCTTGAATCTCAACTCTATTTTAAAATCCAAACTTTAGATTCAAATTCCATCTTAAATTCCAACTTTCAAATCAAATTCTATTTCTCAAATTCTATTTTAAATTTCCCACATTTTATTCTGATTTCAAACTTCAAAGATAGAATTCAATTCCATTCCAAATATTCATCCAAGTTCGAATTTCTAATTCAAAGTCCATTTATGACTTTGAAATTTCCTTTCTTCTCTTTTCTCTCATCTCAGTTTCAAGATCATTTTTCAAACCCAGATTTATTTTCTCAAAGCTCTTGATTATTCTAAAGACTTAGAGCTTTAAATCTTAGGTTCTAAGTTAGAAATCATTTCTTCACTTTATCTGATTCATCTCAGAAACACTTGGGAATTCTTCAAAACATTTTCAAAAAGAGCATACATCTTTGCATTTGCACAAGCATGATTTTTTGTGCATCTAGACTTAGGACAAATTCTTAGATGATTTCTTAGCAAAGCAAAAGGCATGAATTCGACCCTTGGTTTGATTACCCCTGGTAAAGGCGCCAGGAACTGTCAAACCTCGTACCAACGAGCGGATCCCGTCTCCCAGTTTTCCCGCAAAAATTTCAAAAACGGAGCCGAGTTATTTCAAATATTTTCAAAATTAAGGTCAAGTGAGACCCGCAAAAGAGTTCCTCTTCTCCTCCTTTTCTTTTCTTTTCTCTTCTCTCTTTCTTTCCGTCTTTTATTTTCTCCCTTCAAAAAGGAGGAAATAGAGGTTGAAAAGGAAAAGAGAAGGAAGAAAGAGAACATTACGAGAGGAAAAATTTTGCGATGATCACATCGACACTTCTGCTGGACACTCGGTCGCTGGGATCGCTTTCGCTGACGATTCTGAGATACTTTCTAACGCTTTCGCTCTCTAGTAGGTGGCAAAGATTCCACCCTACTAGGTTTCTTCTCGATAAAAAACGCAAAAACTTGAGTCTTCTGCTTGGCTTGGTCTTCATCTAATAGAGTAACTACCTCGATAGCCTCTTTGAGCGACTTTGGCCCGCTAGTGAACACTTTGGTTCTCAGAGTAGGCCTCAAACCATGAGCGAACTTCATTGCTCGATCATTGTCCATGATGTACACATTCAAACAATATCGTTCCAGACAACGAAACTTCGTAATATAGTCAGACAAGGTCATCGTCCCTTGTTGCAAGTCCAGAAATTCTTGCATCTTCTTACTGCTTTCGTGCTTAAGGAAGTACGCAAAGTTAAAAACTTCGACGAATTCATCCCATGTAACATTTGTGTCCTTGAATTTGACCGAAGAGACAGTGTCCCACCACTTTTCAGCGTGGTCTTTTAAGCAATAAGTACCAAAGTTCACTTTCTTCTCCTCTGAGACATCCAAAACATGGAAAATACGCTCTATCTCACGTAACCACGACTCAGCGGCTTCAGGGTATGTCTTACCCATAAAAGCAGGAGGATCTAACTCCATGAATCACTTATACGTAACCGTGCCACTATTCTACACACCTTGGGCTATGTGTTGAAGGTTCTTACCCATCTGTTGCATCTCAACCGCTTGCTGTTGCACAACCTCTGCAAGGTTGTTCACAGTGCCCATAATGTCGTTGCATCTGGTCTTCCAAGTCATCTATCGCGACAAAAGACACAAAAATCAATCGATAGGTCTAACAACCATACTCGTGAAACGATATTGCTGCAATCATACAAAGATCGTAAACATACAACACATTATTCAGACAAAATCCACATCACAATTCAATCATGCAACACATCACGACATATAAGCACATTCTACAAACGATCTCAGGCGACACCCTACAAGGTCGCTATCGTTAGAAAATCACCATTCTAGACGACAAAACTTAGAGAATCACCACTCTAAAACAACAAAACATGAGAGTCATCATCACATGACATCATCAATCATAACATCGCTAATCACCTCATCGTTACAGAATCACTACCCTAGCGGCATCATTAGAGAATCACCACTCTAAACAGCATCATCAGAGAATCACCACCCTGATGGCATTACTGAAGAATCACCACTCCAGTAACATCATTAGGAAATCACCATCCTAATGGCATCGTTAGCGAATCACCACGTTGACGGCCTTGCTGGAGAATCACCACACAGCAACCTCATCAGGAAATCACCATCCTAATGGCATCGTTAGTGAATCACCATGCTAACGACACTGTTGAAGAATCACCACCTCAGCAATATCATTAGGAAATCATCATCCTAAGGGCATCGTTAGCGAATCACCACGCTAACAACATCGTCAGAGAATCACCACGCTGACGGCCTTACTGGAGAATCACCACCCCAGCAACCTCATCAGGAAATCACCATCCTAATGTTCTTCATTAGATAATCACCACTCTAATGGTATTGCTAGAGAATCACCACCCTAGCGGCATTACTGATAAATCACTACTCCAATAGCATCATTAGGGAATCACCACCTTAATGACATTATCAGAGAATCACCACCCTGATGGCCTTGCTGAAGAATCACCACTTCAGCAGCATCATTAGGAAATCACCATCTTAATGGCATCGTTAGCGAATCACCACGCTAATGACATCACTGAAGAGCTACTCCATCCAGCGGCACAGTTGGCACTACCAGGAGTCACCACCTGAGCCAACTCACCACAGTCCTCCAGATAGTGGTGGAAGAAACAAAAATTCCCGCAATGTTCTCTCACGAGCAACAACACCCTGATGATCGGTGTTAAACTATCCCCAGATACGACCCTCTCAGGAGTCAGATGCCCTCACCGGCAACACAAACGCAACAGGCTAAGCGTGTAACAACAGATACATTCTCATCACCAAGAACGACTGGGAAAAAATTAGCAGTATCCGCCAACGGGATACGCAGAGGCTCACTGGCACAGACAGGGCTTCAGCCTTCTGTCCAAAAAGGATCACATCCAGCAAGATACCCTTCGTCAAAGACAGGGTTACAAACAATTCCAACGAAGTTGGAAAAGAGGGAAAACATCCACTCAGAGCCTCACATGACGATTCCTATCGTAGCCATATCGTCTTCAACATGATAGGGCTAGAAGCTCGATAATCGCTATGATGTATCGATCGTCTCCACCACATGATGTGGAATGAGAAGGGCGAACTACGCAAGTAGTCCCCTAAGTCTCAGTCAAAAATCTCCAACTCTCACAGAAGTCGACTCGGATTAGTTTGGAAAATTATATCCACAAGCGAGAACGAACCCTTTGGTTCCGACAATCAATATCGCAAGCCAAATTATGAGGCTTAAACGCGAAACTGTGTCTCACATCGGAAGACACCCGAAAAATACACAAAGTCATCAAATCAAATAGAACAAGTCATTAAACGACATAAATACAATTCTACTGAGTTAAGAATACTTACAGTGCGATGGCTAATGCGTGCAGAGACTTGAACCACACTTCTGTATTACTTTTAAAACACGGCTCTGATACCAAATCTGTGACACCCCTAGATTTCCCAACTTGTAAAATCCTTTGGAGTTTTGGGTAAACTTTTTTTTTAAAACAAGTGTGCAAGTGTGGAAGTACCAAAAGGAAAAACAAGCGGCGAAACTCCGGGGCGCGTCGTAGGAGTGAAACAACAGTGAAAGAAACAACTTTTATTATCATTTACAAAAATGTACAAATCATTTCCCTTTTACAAAACCAACAACTGCCAAGATCCAACAAGTGCCAGAAGTGTGGGTTCTTGTCCGCTGTGCACATTGAGCTCCATCGCACACCTAAGCAACACTTGTATCCCCATAAAATAGAGTCAGTACTCTTTCGAGCTGGTGAGACAAACCAATCACAATGTACCAATGTGTGGAAATCGAGAGCACAGTTAAACAAGAACACATAGCATGCTTAACTAATTGAACAGTTACATTATAAGCAAGTGTACAAAGCTACACATGGATCTATAAGAGAATGTAACTAGCATGAATCATTGCAATCAGGCAAAGCATGAGCAATTAACTATGACTATTCATTTTACAATTGATATAATTTAGCATAGCATGCATCAAGGAACATAATCTAACACAATTTATAACATTTATAACATGGTATGCATCACAGCACAATAAATCACTAATGTAACAATACAAAAGACTATGACATGCAAACAAATGTGTCATCGTGAACTGTGTACAAATACAAGTGGACAAGTATATGCAACATGCCATAAGTGCAAGAACTAGCCAAGCAAGAATACAAGACATTGCACATTATGATGAGTCAGTTAGAAACATTTTGCCACGGTAAAACGTGACTCGCAAGCTATGCCAAAGTTCTCAAACCATGTATTTCAACCATAAGCGAGCTCATCTCGCTAAGTAGGTCCATCGCCCACAAACAACTCACCAAGGAGTTCTAATTGTCGCATAAGTCTCACAAGACTGTGATTCCAACATAAATCTCGAGAATCCCTACGTACTTAGAGAAATTTCATGAAATTTACAAATGTGATTGTACATTCAAACATCACCAATGTGAGCATAAGATTGCATTCACTACGAACGCTACGTTCCGTGCCAATGTGTATGGCCGTGCACATGCCATTCAAACATAACACAGAATAATAGTTCTAAGTAAATACTAAAATTGGGTCATGCTGTGTATGACAAGAGAAGTGCTATCAGATCCTTACTATCGTAAAAACCTTAATTTATGAAAGGCATTAAACAAAGTGTCATAGCAAAACTTTTTGTGTTCCTTTGCGAAAGCGGACACACGTTCAAAAGGGCTAAGTTCATACAACCTCACATTGATGAATCTACCGATTCTTTGTGCATTCAACAGAATATATATATATATATATATATATATATATATATATATATATATATATATAAGTTTGCTTTGGTCGGCATGCACTATTCGTTGCGACACAATGAGTCAAAACTGTAAAGTTATTGGGGTATTGGACCCCGTGCTACGTGTGTCCTTGCAGCCCCATAGGCTGCAGCCCGAAGGCTCACTAATGATGCTCAAAGGCGCAACAAAAAGAATGTATATACATATTATATATATATATATATATATATATATATATATATATCAACTGCCAACCTAAAAAAAGGATGGCAGCGAGCTCGACAGCAAGGCGGTAACAATCGGCTGCGGGGCGAGAGTCTGTCCAAAATGGACTCACACCAAAGTCTGCCATACGATGCCATGGGGCACCATGCACACGCAGCAGGCCCAAAGGTGGGCAGCACTACTGAAAGCGGCAAACGAAGACAGTGTGTCATGCTGTCATACAAGGTAGGGACTGAACCGAAGAAGGACAACAACTATGCTGTCCCGAGTGTGCTCAAACTTGAGCACGGTCTGGACCTTGAGTCTAGACCCAGCTGGATACAGCTATCACCAAAAGAGCTGGGGTGCAGGCCTACTGCCTGCACCCAGCTGTAGTTTAACAGCTGCAAGGCTGCGGCAAGTGCTGAACCCCCAAAACGACCAATGTTGGGCTTAACGCCCCAAACAGCAAAACGTGAAGGGTGTGCCGCCCAACCGAACTGAGCTCAGGCCCTTGACAGGTCTGGACCACGTTCGGTCCAGACCATGTCAGGCCTAAGGTGGGAAAACCAAAACCCATAGCCCATAAAGGGAGCTCGGTTCATGGGTTGCTAGGCGCTAAATGATACAAAAGAGGGGGAAAGCCCTTGCTGAACTGTTATGATCAACCCGGGGACACGCATTGCAAGACTCGTTCAGCTGACTGAACTGGTCCAACCGACCAGCAGGGGGACCTAGATGTCCCTGGCTGGACAGAGCCAACAAGGAAGAAGAGGGCAGTGGTGCTGGACCCACCTGGCTCGGCCTGCCTTCCCCAGTCCAGCAGCACCCGAACCCAAGAGGGTCAACCCCTGCTGGGCTAAAAGGTCGGTCTAAGGCTTCCTAGCAAACAAACTGTGCCTTGGCAGCACAGTTTTACTGCCATAACAGGGCAGAACCGTGGCTGCCATGACAACGGCCACCGAAAACCGGAGGATGCATGAAATGCCATGATAAACCAATGTCTAACATGCTCTCATAGCGTTACTACTACCATGCATCAACGAAAATGCAAACATGCTTAATAAAAATCGACAAAATGAAAAGGAAAAAACTGAAATGTCCTCAAGCTACCAACCACTATATGGCATAGGGAAGGAAAAACCCAGCTCATGAAGGCATGCTCCACCGAAACCCCACCTTTGGACTTGTGAAAGGATAACTTCACATTGCACAATAAAAATCCACACCCACAATGCATGCAAACATACTAGTTAGAATCCACCAACCCGAAATAAAAACATGTATTGGTAACTCACGAAAAATGCAAGAACACTAATGCACTTTCTCAAATGAAATCCACAACAATGTTGGTGAAATGGAAACTCACGATTTTACACACGTTGGAGGTGAAGGAGAATCTCACCTTCGAGGCTTTACAATGGAGGAAACGGTGGGGTGAAGATGGAGGTAGTAGCTACGTTTTGGAGTTCCAGCTAGGTGCTCACCCACACACCAACACTCTCACGTTTTTGGCGATAGTGGAGAGAGGGGAGAGCAAGAGAGAAGAAAAAGGAGGCTCCAAGAAAATCACCCCTTTCTCTCTATTAATGCTTTAAGTAGTTAGGTCAAGAGGAACGGATGGCTGGGATTAAAACTAATAAGATGGAGGGTTGGGGTGCTCCACGCCCCACCATAGCCACCTCACGCCCAATGCATGTCTTGCATTTGAAAATTTTTAGAAATTTTTCAAAAACGCCATTGAAAAGTGCCTTTAAAGTTTCTAAATTTTACAAAGAGGTGCCCTTAGGTGCCACCCAACCCAGCCACTAGTCTTTGGCTGTTTGAAAAGTCTCAAAAAGCTTGCAAAAATGCCATGGGGCACCACCCCCATGCTTCTTCTTTGGAAAACTCGCCCCTCATAATGAAGCTTTATGCTTCATTATGAGTTTCTTGAAAAGAACCATGGCCAATCGTGGCCTCCTTTTAAAAAACCATGTAAATTCTTTCACAAATACCACCCAGCTGGTCCACCTTTGACCAGCTGGTCAACCAAAGCCAAAAACATCCTCTAGAGAGGACGCCCAATGGGTTTGGGTCCTCTCTAGTCGATCCAGGTCCAAATCCAAAATCGCCTATTACATGCTTCTTAGAATAATGCTTATTTAATGCATTAAAATATTAAATTAATTCCAATAAATCATTTAGTGCTCTTCAAATCCTTAATTAGCATGGAATGCTCGATGCCTCTCCAGAAAATTGTCTTTCCTTTGCAAGAATTAAGCATATTACGATTCATGTCCAATCGTCAAGGAAAACTCGTAATTCACATGCACTGACGAGGTTTTCACGTCGTATGGGTCCCAAATTTGGGGACAAACTATAAAAATATATTAAAAATTAACCCTTAAAATTTTAAAGATTAGTTCATCCAGAATTAGGCACTTCTTACTTACACAGTGTATTTACACGATTTTCAGGTCGCGCGTGCAACGCTAAAACACAAGTCATAGTCAAATTATAGCTAATTACGCGATTAAACCTCATAACCACACGAAATACATGCATATCAACTTAATGCAAACAATAATTCCTCAGAAAATTTCACGGGTCTAACAATCTGGGTTGTTTCCATTTATCAGATGCATCTTACAACATTGTGGTGTCACCCAGCGTCATTGGTTTCTTCTGTTCAGCATCATTGTATCAATCTATAGCATCGTGCTCCAGTCATCGCCTCATTGGGATCAAGCTTGCATCACTTTTTATAGGCATTGGCTCATTTAGAATGTTAACCTTAACATGTGTCTGTCATTGTGAAGGATGGAGTATATAAATTGGATGAGCTTCAGAGGCTAACGGCCTCACCTATCAAGGAAAGAGAAACACCATGATAAGCAATCATCTTGTGAGCCCATGTTTGAGAGCAATTTTATATATAGTATCCTGAACAGGTAAGTCAGGCCTAAGATGACAGTCATTTTCTTTCTCTTGTTATGGGTGGAGACAATCCATGAAAGGATTTAGATGGTTGCAATAACATGCTGGGTTCTTGATACAGAGCTTATAGCTCAATGGAATGCATGGTTATCCTTGCCATCTACTCAGACATTAGGTAGTGAACAGGGGAAAACTGATATAAAAAAAGGCGGCGGAAAGAATATGACAGTTGCATCAAGAGTGTGTGATCGAGTCTGACCATGAGGGTCTGCCTTCCTTGGAGGCCACCACCGCAGGGATTGTATATGTCCCAAGTAGCAGGGTTTTACCCTTTGCTTTTGGGTTGATGGCGAACTGGCAGCGTGTTCCACAGTGGCGCCGACAACAATCTGTCAGGTTTTCCTACCTGTAGGTTTTAGAAGTTCCTTTATGATGTTTTATGATAATAAACATTCATGATTAGAATATATTTGTGATTTTTCATTTGTGCTAAATTTTTTTTTTTCTGGACCATATAGAACACCAATCATGTTGGTTACCATCATTTTATTTGCCTTGTCATCTCTGATATGTGTATATCTCTGAGTTAATCCCTGCAAAGGGATAGTCGAAATAGGTTCACTTGGCAAGCCATCCTCTACACAAATACTTAATGGCAAAAGTTCAGTGAAAAGGAAAGGCAATAGGATAATAACATGTACAGTTGGTTGACTAAAAAAGAAGCCATTTTAATTGTCATAATATTGTTATCCTTCATGTATGTTTTCTTGCTTGACAGAGAACTTCCAAGTTAAAGGTATAACTGCAAGCAGTGAGATCAAGAGGCATCTGTCTCTGCAGATTCTTGTCCAGGCTCCGTCCGGATAAGTTGCAGCCTGTGTGGTTTCTGGGTCTGTTCCCAGTGTAAAACAAGTGCAGCTACTTTACCATTTGAGATTGATAGCACTATTGATGATAGTAGGAGGCTGAAGAATTAAAGAGGTTTGGAGCTTTGATTTTTCTACATTATTATTATTACCATTCATGTTTCCATTACTGTTTCACAAATCAGTTTCAGCAGTCTTCAAGTTTGTATGATAATGAGATGGGTTCTAGAGAATGGTTTCATGATTTATTGTGCGGTCTCTCCTACCCATAATTTTCAATTTTTCTCCCTGAAGAATCGTTTCCTCTCTATATGTTGGCTAGATATTTCAAAGCAGAAAAATGGAAAGTGATGTACAGTATGCACATCATTTTATCCCAATCGCAACACGGTGAAAGAAATTACCTGAAGCAAAGGTGCAATAGATCAGGGATTTACAGCTCTCTTTTGCAATAAACTTGTAAAGTGAGGAAGCTTGTGGATTCAAGAATCCTCCCTCTCTCCACTCTCTTTCCACTTCACCTTTTCCTCCAACCTTGCTGTAGGTGTCTCAACAACACCTTGTCACAAGCATTGCATTCCTAACCCTCACCTTCAAAAAGCACCACAGAACTGAAATTTTTTCAGTAATTCACAAAGAAACACTGTAGTTTCTCTTCCTCATGGCAGTTCACCAAAAGAACTGCCATAAACTGTGATTTCTCGCAGTGGTTCACAAAAAGCCATTATGATCTTCCATTTCCATAATAGCTCATCACAAGCAGCTATGGTTGTTACATTTCATGATGGTTCACCTTGAACCATCCTGGTCCTTGCCTTCATTCATTGCATATAGATTTTCATTTAACTATGGCATTGCCTATATATATATGTGCATTTTCTAACAAATGCAGGGTAGGCCATATGCCTTTCTCATTCAAATATGAGTAAAACATCTTGTGTAAGATTTGGAATAGTCATTTACATTCACATTTTTTAATTTCCTTTTTGTGATAATTCTATCTTGCAGGAACATGAGAAAAGCTTGAATTAGAAATTTTCGATGTTTTCAATTCCAGTGTTGTAATAAGCTAGATATTAATGAAAATTCTACATTTCCAGTCTTAGATTAGAATGGATAAGCATGTAAATAACATTTGTTTCATTATTCTCCTTTATTTCTGAAAATTCACAAATAGGAACATGAATGGCACGTGCACCATTCTAATAGGAGGTGATTAAATCCTAAGTTGATGATTTGCATCAATGGCCATAGTCAGGATGTGAACAAAACTTAAGATTTTCATCTTTTGTGGAATAACATTGGATCCACACTGGATCTCTTTCTAAAAATCATCATATTTTTAAATATTTTCTTCTTTTATCAGAGTTTAATTTAAAATTAACTCAAAATATATATCAATGGCCATAGTCAGGATATATTGAGAGTTAATTTCATTTTAAACTCTATAAAAGCACAAAATATGTTTCATTCTTTACCTGAATTTAAATATAGATTATTATATAATACGTTCAATGACCATAGTCAAGGATGTATTATATCTTTAATCTTATTTTCGATTCATTTAAAGAATGAAATATTCTTTTCAAAATTCAATTTCAAATTCCTTTTCCATTTATCATTTAGGATAGAATTACGTCATATTTTTAAAATTCTTTTAATTTTATTTCAAAATCCAAGTGATTTTTGAGATAATTCTTCAAATACCTTCTTCATTTCTCAAATCAATTCCTATTTATAGATTCAAATTCAATTCTATCTCATTTTCAAGACTCAAAATTCGATTTCAAAGTCTAATTTGACTTTGAAATTTCAAATTCATTTCGTATTCAAATTTCAATTTCCAATTCAAGTTAAATTTCAAAGTTCAAATCAACTTTGAAATTCCAAATTTATTTTCAAGATTTGAATTCAAATCAATATCTCAAAACTATAGTTCAATTTAACTTTAAAATTTCGGATTCATCTTCTGATTTCAAAAACTCAAGCTTTTAAAATCAAATTCATCTTTATTTTCCATTGAGCCCTGATTCTCAAAACAAAATCAAAGTTTTGAGAGAGATTCTGAATCTCAAAATTCAATTTTTCCTAAGTCTTAAATTCAATTGGGTTTACAAAACTCAGATCCATATTCAAAAAAATCCCATTTGGACTTTCAAAATCCAAATCTAGATTTAGAACCAAATCCCAGACCTTTGAATCCAATTCTATTTAGGATCCAGAATTCAACTTCATTTTGGATCTCAGATTTCAAATCCAATTCCCTTTTAGGATTCCAGAATTCAATTTGATTTTGGATCTCAAATTTCAGGTCCAATTCCATATTGGATTCAAATATTCAAAAACCAACTTTACCCTGAATCTCAGACTTTAGATCCAGATTCCTAGTAGGATCGAGAATTCAACTTTATCTTGGATCTTAGACTTCGGATCCAATTCTAATTAGGATCCAGAATTCAACTTTTGGATCTTAGACTTCGGATCCAATCCCATTTAGGGTTCCAGATTCCGGATCCAACCCCATCTTGGATCTCAGATCCAGTTCAATCTTGGATATTAGACTTCAGATCAAAATTTCATTCTAGATTTTCAAATCTAATTTCATTTTCAATTTTCAAAGCCAATTTCATTCCCAAGTCTAAATTCCAATTCAAGTTTTTGTTTATATATTGAATTCAAAGTGGATTCTTGAAAATCGATCCCAATTCAAAGTCCATTATGACTTTGAAAAATCATTCTTATTTCAAAATGCCAATTCTAAATCCTTTTTTCTTCATCCACAGACTTATCTCTCCAAATCCTGATCATTCCAAGACTTGGAAATTTGAGTCGCTTCTTCTAGATCCACTTCAAATCCTGAGTTGGATTCAAAATATAAAATCAAAATTCAATTCTTTAAATCATTTCTTCAATCCATCTCAGAAAACTTGGAAATTTTCAAATCATTTTCTCAAAAGAGCATACATCTTTGCATTCACACAAACATGATTCTTTGTGCATATAGACTTAGGATAAATTCTTAGATGATATTCTAGCAAAGCAAAAGGCATAAATTTGATCCTTGGTTCGATTACCTCTGGTAAAGGTGCCAGGAACAGTCGAACCTCGTATAGACGAGCAAATCCCGTCTCTCCATTTTTCTCGTAGATTTTTAAAACGGAGGCGAGTGATTTTAAAACATTTTTCAAAATTTTTGTCAGATGAGACCTTGCAAAAGAATTCCTCTCTCTTCCTTCCTTTTCTTTTTATCTTTTCTATCTTTTATCCCCCCTCAAAAGGGGATATAGGCTAGAAAGGGCAAAGAGAAAGAAAAGAGGGACAAGAGGAAAAATTTTGCATGATCACAGGATCTAATCCTGGCATATCTTCATAAGTCCAGGCAAATACTTCTTGATGCTGCTTAAGGAATTGTATGACTCTTGCTTTTTCATCTGCATTTAGACCCGAACCGATTTTGAGGATTCTCGGATCATCTTCCGAACCAATGTTGATATCCTCAGTTGGATCTTGAACCAAAGATGATGGTTCATCCTGCTTCTGAATGTGAGCAAATTCTGGCAATTCTTGGATAGTTGAATCAAACTCTACTAGCTCTTCAGTCTGCTCTGTTGCCTGCCTGACCTCTGCTCTGACCGTTATCTTAGGAATTCTTGACAATTTTGATTTCTTTTGGGAATATTTGGGATTGATAATGAATTTCTTCATCGATTCAGAAGTTATATTTTTTATGGTCCTGAAAACGTCAAGAAAGATTTTTAAGAGAAAGTACAAGCCAACAACAAGCTTTTTGTACAAAGCAAATAACAATGGCATAGACAAAATAAGCAAGAATGATAGATGCCCAAATATGAAGAGAAGATTAACTTTTCATTGATTGAAAATGAGATATTTACAAAATTGACAAAAGATGGGGACTGTGTCGTCCCTATAAGATTTAACAAAGAAACAAGAACAAAAAAGCAGGAAAACTAAGGCATCATCCTCCTTATTTGGTTCCTTTGACAAATACTGTTTTCTTGCTGGAAGCTTGGCCGGTGAACCCCAACCCTGAACTATCTGCATGCTGAGCAGGAACGATAGGCTCCACTATAACATCGTCGTTTCTTCCCATGCCTAGAATGGCTGGTACCTGTGTTTTATCAGCAAATCAAATCCTTTTCTGGCTTTAGAAAATTGAGGAAATAAGGGATGGTCTTTGAAGGAAGTGTAGTTGATACATCCTCCCAACTTGAAGAAACAGGGTCCTTGCCATTGAACTACTGTTGCCAAATTTTCTTCTTCCTGGGCATCTTTCAGCTTCAGCATCTCTAAGCTCTCGCTGAGGTTGATCTCATCACTTTCTCGGATGCTTGGAATGTCTGCCGTAAATGTTGGACGAGGAATCATAGGCTATGGCAGCCTCTCTTCGAGATCTTCTCCCAGAATGGTTGTAATCATTTCTCCCTTGGACCATTTTATGCACTGGTGGAGGGTTGATGGAACGACATTAGCATTGTGGATCCATGTTCGTCTCAACAGAAGATTATAGGTTGGTGGCACGTTGACGACATGGAATAAAACTGTGTGCACTGAATAATTGATGAAAATTTCTATAAATATCTTGCCCTTGGCAGTCTGTCCGTGATTGTTGAAGCCGTAAATTATAATTATATCAGGCACATATTCTTCTTCTTTCAATCCCAAGGCTTTTGCTGTCATTTCTGGGCAAATATTGAGGCTGTTGCCCCCATCAACAAGTACATACGGGACAGTCATGCCCCTAGCCCTTACCACGATGTGTAGTGCATTATTATGGAAGGAATGAGGTTTTGGCAAGTCCTCATCAGAAAAGGTGATAGGCGCATTAATCATTTCCTGATTCACGATTTGTTTCATATCTTCGGGCATAGTGCCTGGCTTCACCTTAATTTTCTTCAACAAATCATCTAGCACCTCTTAATGCTTGGAGGAATCATGAGTCAATTCCAAGATTGAAATGTTGGAGAGCGTCGTGATTGGCTTCTGAAGAATATTGGCCCGCTCTTTGGCTGCCTTAGAGGTTTCAACTTCCTCTGCAAAGACTTGCTTTTTAATGAACCTCTTTGGGAAACCTTGAGCCCTTTTTCTCTCAACTGATGAGTCCATTTGACATAGGACTGAGATGATGTTCATTTTTTGGAATGTAGGCTGGTCCTGATACAGAACAATTACCTGATGCTGGAGACTTAAATCCTTCTCGGAGCATGGACATATATGGCTTTGTGGAAGAAATGAGTGTTCTGAAATGGTTGCTGCGGAATGGTTTGGGAATGGAGTTGATAGGATTTCCATTTTGCCTTCCTCTTCTTCTTCTATGAGGATGTTTTTGTCAATGCAGTCCTAGATCAAGTGCTTTAGGACAAAACAATATTCTGTATCATGTCCCATTGCCCTGTGGAATTTGCAGAACTGCTCTTTGAACTTTCCCATGATCACTGGTGGATTTGCAACTTTGGGAAGTTTAACCATTTCGTGGGACAATAGATATTCCAGGACTTTTTCCAGAGGCTGGTCCAAAGGAGTAAATTTGCGATCCTTACTCCAATTGATATGTTTAGGCTTTTCCTAAAGATCTCCTTTTTGTTGAGGATCGCTTGAGAGAGGCTTATCACTGTTCTTGAAGAACTTTCCTTTTGTTTCTCTGTTCTGATCAGGCTTTGTGCCACTGTTGTTGCCGTTCTTGCTGCTGTTGCCGTGACTGTCTCCTGGAGCGTCGGCCGAATAAGTAAAATGTGCTTTCTTCTTCTGATCTTGGGCATTTTTGACCAAAGTGATGCCTTCATATATTCCACTCTCCACTCCCATTTCGAGCCATTCTGCTCGTTCTGTCAGCTTAATGAATGATTTGGACGGGTATGAAAAAATGAGGCTTTTCAGAGGCTGTGAGAAGTTGTTGAGGATAATTTGGAGGGCATGTTCCTCAAAGATGGGATTCCTCATTTTGTTACAAATACTTCTTCATTTGTGGATGAAATCTCTGGCCTTCTCATTGCTTTCTTGTTTGAGGTTGTATAAATGATTGAGCATAGGCAGAGCCTCTGTATTGAACAGAAAGCGCTCAATAAACATATTAACAACCTTGTGGAAATCCCTTAATTCAATGGGATTGACATGCTCGACATACCATTTGGAAGCTATGCCTTCCAAACTGCGGGGGAAGCATAGGAAGAGAGCACGGTTATCTTCGCTGAACCTGGCGCATTCTGTGAAAAACATGGCCAGATGAGCCTTGGCATCGCCGGTTCCGTCAAACTTAATGAACTTTCTGGGGAGGTTCTCCAGATTGTTATCCCCTTCCAATTCAAGGTAGAAGTCCTGCCCGGTGTATGATTTCTTTCCCTTGTCTCGGATTTGCAGATCCTTGACTATCTTGGTCAGTGCTTGGATTGGATCTTCTGCGGGGGCCCCATACTTGGGTCTGCTTACTGCTACAGGCTCTTCAACTGCCCTCTTAGACTGTCGCAGATGCTTTGGGATATATATCAACTGTTCTTCTTCTTCGGAACCTTCTTCAGAACCTTCTTCTGCTGACTCTGAGTCCTCTGAGGTACTGTCATGCTGGATTTTTTGCTTACTGATCTTGACATTCTTTTTCAGGGGCTTTTTCTTGATTTTGCTTTTAGCTGCTGCTTTCTTCGGACCAGCATTAGCCTGCTCAGCCATCATTTTTGACATCATTTTCTGGAACACTTTGTACATAGCAGGATCAACATCACTTTCTTCTTCTGAGTCATGCCCCCTGGACAACCTGGGAGAGTTCATTTCTTCTTTCTCGTTGTCACTATGTTATTGAACACTCTGCTTGCCAGTTCATGTCTGAACCATTTTGTGATGCCAAAGTTCTCCTGTGGAATAAGAGAATGGTTAGAGTATGGAAGAAAACTTTTAAAAACCATAATTTTTGAGAATGAAGAATTTTGGTAGACAATTTTAAGAGATTATCCCATTACCCAGGATCGGGTCATCACAAGACTTCTGATAATTGTGTTACCATTTTTTATGATAACAGAGAAATGTGCCTTGTTACCTAGGCGAGGTCGTCAACCATGATAAAAGATATTGAAGAGAAGTAGGAGGAATGTTCCATTTACCAGGGATGAGGTCGTCACTAGAATTGTGACCATTTTATGCTATAAAACAAAAATAAAAGAATAAAATTTTGGCCCAAAAAGCTTTTCAGTAGAACAAAAAGTAAATTTTATTGATGGTAAATTCAAAGACAAAGAGAGGGCAGGCAGACAGTTTGCCACCACTCTTGATATTCAGAAGATACATTTGATCCTGGAAATACAGATAGAGAAATGAAGGAATCCCAAGTATATTTGGTTACATGGTACACCCCAGATCACTGATCAGACTGCAGATTGAATTCTGGCATGTTACCCGTCGGGAAGTGAATGTTGGCGCGAACCTGCCGCCGCAAAAACTGTCTGAGACATCTTTCTGACTGATAATCGACACAGAAGAAAGAGCCAAGCAATATGTAGCGCTTGTTGCGAGCATAAGTGTAACGAGGAACTGATTCTCGCTTGTCAAAGTAATCCCAAATGATCTCCTGATGTAGTTTCTCGATCAATGCTCGACACTGAATGGCAGACTTCAGCTACTTGCTGTTGAACCTGAATGAACTGGCCTTTGATGGAACATGTCGCAGGAACCACAACTGCAGGGCATAAGTGCATCCTTCCACCAGAATGCTATCTCCAAGGGCGAAACGAGCCAAGCCTCGATAAAGAAAAGCCAAGGCTGCCATAGAGACTGAAAGTTGACGGGTCTGCTTGCTTCCCCATCTTCGAAAGAGTTGGGCAAATCTGACATCTATAAAATTCTGACCATCTTGGAATAAAGCTAATCCCACTATGCATAGGATCATGGCATGCTGAATTCTGTCTTTTGCTGCTCGAGACAAGGTGTCAACCTCTTCGTAAGCTCCGTACTTGTGATAGAGTCCGAACAGGTCAATGAACTGATTTCCATTGATCTCAGTGAGAGGCCAAGATCTACTCCCTGTTGCTTTGGCCAAAGCTTCTCGAACATCTACCCCTTTGATGTTGATCAGGAACTGTTGCTGGACAGGATCATTTGGCTGACCAGTTGGTTCAGGCAATCCCATAATATCATTGAATTCGTCCATCAGTAGAGTCATCTCTTTCCATGGAAACAAAAATGTGCAGGTACGTGGATTTCATCGTTCTTCCATAGCCTGAATCAGACTTTCATTGATGGTTTGCTTGCCTACTGTTGATGCCATCTCCAATCCACAGTCATCCAAGTCATCTAGGAACATACATGAGAAGGTGGTGAACCAAGAATAATACCACCGCGGGAAGAAGGGATGAGACTGGATAACCCAATGATCCGGGGATCCACCCTGTATCTGATAGAAGACATAATCCTTGGGAAAGACAACATCGAGGGAATTGGACGCCATCAAAATGATACTGGGGCAAGGAAGAAATTAGGAGAATTAGATAGAATGCAGGACTTACGGATAGACTCTTGAAGAATAGATAAAAACCTGGAAATTTTTGAAAGATCGGGAAAATTTTAAAAGAGTTTTCCAGGTTTTTTTATTTTTTTAAGAAAATTTGAAAAAAAAGAGAAAAGAATGTAGGTAAAGAAAAATATACACCTGGGGTTTCTGAAAAATAAGGGGAAGTTTTGAATAATATACCCAAGGTTTTTGAAAAGGTTTGATACATATACATAAGAAAATACAATAAACATCGCATAACCAAAAGCTGCACAAACAAGGATGCGCACACAACACTCTCTAAAGGCTGATTCTAAATGTAATATTTGAAATGGCTTGTAGGACCTTAATCCTAACTCTAAGGTTTAGATCATCTGATTCCAATCAAGATACGCCGATATACCCAAGCCAAAGCTCGAAGTACGTGGCATAGAAATATTTCTTCGGTTCTAAGGTAATGGCTTCCCAACATCCTTGAGCACCTACAGATATACCTCGGACTATGGCCCTTAGGTACGTGGTAGGGGGGCACGAACCCAAATAAGTGGCCTAGTTGTGAGGCTCTCTCCCAAACTATGGTTCAGTGAGACAGCCCAGCAACGTGAAGACCAGGACAATATAGGTAGGGAGGTTTTCAAAAAACATGTTCAAATGCAAGAAATCAGATGACTCTAATGCAAGACCTAAAAGAGATAGATTAAAATAAAGAGAAGCATAAACTTGCATACATTGTTTGCATTCAATCCATAGAATTGAGGAGAGTTGTATTTCAGACCTAAATGTGAGCATGGAATAATCTCCTCAATATGGTTCTACCAAACCATACTTAAATCCTATATGCAATGATGTCAGCTAGGACAGAGTCTAGGCTCCTAAGGTTTGCATGGAAATGAAGCTGACATTCGAAGAATAAAGACTTAGATAATATCAAAGCAAAGCGAAAGGCATAGATCCAACCGGACGAAGATGGGTCCCATCACTGTCGCCAAAACTGTGATCATCGCAAAAATTTTCCTCTCGTTCCTCTCATTCCTTTCTCTTTGCCTTTCTAACCTCTGTTGCCCTTTTGAAGATGCAAGCATGCAATGCAAATGCACACTAAAGAACAATAAAATGAATACGGGAACAAGGATAGATACAACCTGATATGTTCGAGCCTTTGAAGTTGTCGATTGACTGGACTTTGCACCACCACTATGCATGTACAAATGCATAGTTTTCTGCTAATCTGGTCAATGTTTTACTGCTGAAGGCATTCTCCATGTCTGATTACTTGAACTCATACATTGATGGATCAGATGTTCATGCATGTCAACAATGAAATCCAAAACAAAAAAAATGAAATCAAAACAAAATTCAGAATAGAACACATAAACAACTAACTACTTTATTTCTAATATACATATGATACACAAAGAAATGAACAAAATAAACTTCTAACACATTAAATAACTAACCTATGTCAGAAGTAGTCTTATGAAAACTATCTACATCTAAATCAGTAGTTTAGCAAATGCTCTATGTTAAGCAATGTTAAAACAATCTAATCAATCTATGAAATAAAAGACAATTCTAATCTAAATCAGAAAATCAGAAAATACAGGCAATCATCACTATGTTTTCTAAGACTCACCTGTCTAATTGAGAATTGAATCATGAAGTTCAGTAAATCTTAAGAAACACAGCAAGTGAACCCTATATTTTCTAACTATGTTAATTCTACAAACTTAAAACAAATAAAACAACTAACTAACTAAACACATATTAATAAACTAAAATCTCAGAAATAATCAGAATATAATCGCCGTTCCCCGGCAACGGCGCCAAAATTTGGTTGTACTTTTTGGAGATGCTATTTTTAAAACAATATTTTTCAATGAAAACAAGGGAAAATTGTCAACCAAAGATAATAAAAACCGACTTTCCACAGAAGTGGCGAGTACGGGTCGAATCCACAGGGAACGGGATACATTCTGAATTACTCTAAAATAACAATTTATTAATATAACAGAGTTTACAACTATGTCAATGTTACAAATTGAATTAAATAACAATCTAAAAACATAAAAATAAACTAAAGCAGGCATCTAAGTATTATCCAGATCACTAGGGGTAAATCTGTCTTTTCACCACATGTGCAGTTGCACTTCATATTTGAAATACCCTGTAAATCTAGGTCTAACTCATCAACCTACAGCATGAAAAGAAAAAGTCAGTAAAAGTGTAAAAATTAAATCTAAATTGCAAAATACAATTAGTTCTAAGCTACTCAAATTAAACTACAATTAACAAATACAGAAAACTAAAAATCTAATTTCTAACTAAGCTAACTAAGTAAATCAGTCCTAATTAGTCTAACTACAGTTAATTCCCTAACTTCATGCGGGAAAATACTAAAAACTACGTTAAATCAAACAAATGATTAAATGACTGTTTTGTCCCTAAGCAATGCAAAAGTAGATTCTAACAGCTTTTCACAAACAGACTGTTTGACAAAGCAAATGAATTTCAAAATTCACGAAATTACTTCTGTTATGTTCTTGACAGATCCAAGAGTCTGACAGTTTTTACGGATTTAGAAAATTCATTCTGGAACTCCAGATATAAGCGTTTCAAAATCAGGATAATTCTGGAAATCGCAGGACCTTAAATTGAAAATTCAGAAAAAAGCTTTTTTCACAAAACGCTTAAAAATCAGACCAAATCAATTTAAAATGAGCTGAAATTTGGTCTACAGACAGTGAACACACAGATGTGTAGAATAGAAAAAGAATTTTCAGAAAACTTTAAAAATATGTACATAAAATGACGAGTGCACGACATGATAAAAAATCAGTTTTAAAATTCAGTGCACTATTCATTCATATACATCCACTAATGAAACTTTAACATTAAAGCAAACATCAAAACAGTCCTAACCTAATCTAATTTATTACTAAACTACAGCAAAGGACAACAATTAAGCTAATTTATAAAAACTTGGAAATAAATTACACAACCTAGACTAAAGTTAATCTAAACACATCACTATTATTAATCTATTCTAAACTAAGTTGTAACTCTAATTCTAATGTCACTAACCAACAAACTCTTCTAATATTAATTCTAAAAACTACTGGAACATGACATTAAACTAATGCTAATTTAACCATGGTTAGTAACTAATTAGGGTTAGTGACTAACTAATGTTAGAGACCTAGGGTTAGCTAGGGTACGGTTAGGGTTAACTAGAGTTAAGTAGTGGTTAGCTGGGGGGCGGGTACTACCTATAGTTAATAACTAACTAAGGTTAGATATCTAAAGTTAACTAGGGTTAACTAACTACCTAAGGTTAGTCGACTAAGGTTAGATACTAACTAGGGCTAGTTAGGAATCAAGTTAGAGTAAATGAACTAACTATGGTTAAGTCGACTAAGGTTAGACTACTAGGATTAGTTACTAACTAGGGTCAACTAGGGTCAGTTGGATAACTATGGTTAATTAGAGGTACGGTTAGCTATGATTAACAAACTAAAGGTTAGTAGGGTTAGTTATGTTGACTAGGGTGGCAGTTATGGATAGGTCTTTGAATTACACGCCACCCTAGATGGGTTAATTAGGCTAATTAAGGCTGACATCTAACTAATACTAATGATAGCCTAATACACTTAATGGACTTTCCTAAACCTACTGCACGAATTTGTCAAAACTAATCTAATTTAATACAAACTGCATTAATACTAATCTATCTATATTATGTTAGAAAGAAAGAAAGTCAATGACAGGGCTTATTAATGCTCACACACGAATTTGGCAAGAACCACCCTTCTTACCTTAATAGCTAAATAGGAAAGGTTTTAATTTCAAAAACCGTCCAGCCTACTAGGACCCATACGTTTTTCATCTTTTTCCTTAAAAGCAATAAGTCCTTTTGAAAATCTTTCCTAAAACACAATACATGTTTTTGGTTGGCTTTAAAAGAAAGTGTAACATGTCAACTCTTGCCAAAATTGTGTAAATACGTTTTAGAAAACCATTTGAAATTAAAAGGGGGGGGTTTCCATATTTGAAAATGTAACTCCTTGGCAAATTAGCTGGATACAATTTATTAAAACTTTCCTTCAATACAAATCATAAATTTGGAGGGTTACCTTCATACCAAAAACGTATTTCCATCGTAAAGACCACATTGCCCCTTTTATATCAAATACAATACGAACTAATTAATGAATCTACTCTAAGGTTAAACTAGCTACATTAACCTATGCACAAGCAATTCAAAGGATATAAAAAATAAGTAACACACGAATTTGAACTATCTACTAATTTAAACACTACAATAAAACTAACATACTACGTTAATGCTAAATTAACTAAAACCAAAATCAAGAATTATACTTACTCTAATTAACCTATGACCAATGCTAATATCAAACACGTCAACCAGAAATCTATCATACTGCTACCCACCGAATTTAAATAAAAATGCACTAAAATAAAATACTACATTAATTCTACAAGATGAAATTACATTCAACTAACACCATGCCCCAAATCACAAACCTAAATTAAACTACCTAATTCACGATTAAATCTGGACTTTTATACTATGCAACACAAGAACTAAACTACCCAACACAATGTCAGTTAATCAAACAGAAAATGCATTCTAGGCCTATACTACAATCGATCAATCAAAACTTAAAACAGAACTTTAATATAACTACACATACTACAAGATTAAAATCTATTGAAACCTAAATAGTAATGAACAGATTGAAACTAATTCAGCAAACTAAAGAACTACAGCAAATACCACAGCCGGCTGGACGATCTACACAAAAACATCAAAGACATAACTCGACTTTTACTTTTCTTAAAATCTGAAAACGCACAAAACAGAAAATGACATATACATGTTTCCTAAGATACTAAACTCGATCAAGACAAGATATATGAGACTGAGAAACATTGAAAAAATGCAGACACACATAAACATCAAATTCAAAGCACACGCACACACCCAAACCCACTAGTCGATGGATTGAAAATAACATTTAACTAAAATAAACACCTAAACACACCTACGTGCTGGTTTATGCATGAAATTTCTATACTAAGGCTGACGAAAAATAGAAAATACATAGCACCTAACTCACGCACAACTTGGGTTTTAACTAGAAGCAGTGGATGAGAAGATCTAACCTCCAGGGCGATCCGACGACTGAGGGGAAGGAAAGAGCAGACTTTGCTAGGCTTTTGCACCACGAGGGACCTCATTGATGCTGAAAATACACCATGGAACAGTATTATGCAGCTACAACACGTTTGAAGTCCACCGAAGATGGAGGATGAACCGATTCTCGATCGGGTGGCTTAGAAGATTAGATGGAGGTAGAGTCGATCCCTCTTGTTAGAGTGTCTCACACTTCCACGCAAGAGAAAGTGTCTTCAACCTCTGCTACACCTGCAAAACACAGCCAACATGATGATTAACCAATAGGGATGTAAAAGAACTGAAAGATATGGAAGAAAGAAGAGAAAGAATGCTTGGATCTCAAGCAAATCTTCGATTCTCCAATGGAACTGGCGTGGGATGAGAGGTGAGAGGGGGCTGGACCAAGATTTGTGCCCTTAGGGCACGAAAACCAAAGCAAAGACAATCTCACAATGGGCGTCACCTTTAACACTGGACCTCTTTTTGGCAATTTTCCAGAAGAAGGATTAAAAAGTAAAATTTCTCTGGGAGCCTTATTCTAGAGAGAGTTTTTAGAAAACGATTTTATAAAACTTAAGTGGGCTGGAGCTGGGTTGAATCTATGCATTTTGGCCCAGATCCAAGGTCCAAATGGACGTTTGGATCCAAATCTTTCAAATTTGCTCCGAGGTTTGACCCGCTACACTGTAAATGCCATAATTTCTTCATTTTAAGTCTGATTTCGATGAAATTTGAACCATAGCATCATTATGCACCTAAGTGTGGACCTTAAACCTATAGATGATGCATTTATGCAGTGAAAATGTGTTAAGAAAATGTAATATTTATGCATCATCAAGGGGAATAAAAGATAGAAAAGAAGAAGAGAGAATGAGAAAAGGAAGAAGAGAGAGGAACTCTTTTGCAAAGCCTCACTTGACCTTAATTTTGAAAATATTTTAGGAAATTACTCGCCTCCATTTTGAAATATTTGCGGGAAAATTGGGAGACGGGATTCGCTCGTCAGTACGAGGTTCGACCGTTCCTGGCGCCTTTACTAGAGGTAATCGAACCAAGGATCGAATTTATGCCTTTTTGCTTTGCCTAAATATTATCTAAGAATTTATTCTAAATCTAAAAGTGCACAAAGAATCATGCTTGTGCGATGTAAATGCAGGAATGTATGCTTTTGAGAAAACATTTTTGGAAATCTGAGATTTTCCAAGTGAAAATATGATGATGAAATGATTTCTGAATAGTTGAATCTAACTTAGAACTTTAAGAGAGATCAGGAAAAGAAATTTGAAGTTCTAAGTCTTTGAAATAATCAGAGTTTGGAAAAATAAATCTTGATATTGAAAAGAATGATTTGAAGCTGAGATAAAAGGAAAAGAAATGAAGTTTCAAAGTCAGAAAATGGATTTTGAATTTTGAACCTGGATTTAGAAGAAGAGATGAAATTTTGAAATGGAATTGAATTCCGAATTCAAGGTTTTGAAATCAAAATAGAATTAATATTTAGAAAATCCAAAAATTGGAGTCTAAAAATAGAAATAGATTTAAGAAGTTCAGATGGGATCTGAAAATGGAATTGGTTTTTGGAATTTGGGAATCAAGATAGGATTGGATTTGAAATCTGTAATTGGGAATGAAATTGGATTTGAAATCTGGGATCCAAGATGGGGTTTGAATTCAAAGTCTGAATCTTAAATAGAATTGGATCCGAAAAATGGAATCTTGATCTAAAGTCTGAGATCCAAAGATGGGGTTGAATTCTAGAATCCTAAATGGAATTGGATCTGAAGTTTGAGATAAAAAATGAAATTAGATCCAAAATCTGGAGTCCCAAATAGAATTTGGATTTGAAGTCTGAGATCCAAAATGAAGTTGAATTCTGGATCTAGAATCCGAAATGAAATTGGATCCTAAGTCTGAGATCCAAAATGAAGTTGGTTTTTGAAGATTCGAATCCAATATGGAATTGGGTTCCAAATTTGGAACTCAAGGTAGAAATTTTGGATCTTTTGAAAATGGATCTGGGTTTTTGAAAACTCTGATTGAATCTAAAACTTAGGAAAGATCGAATTTTGAGATTCAGAATCAATCTCAAACTTTGATTTTGAATTTGAAGATAAGGAACAAACTTGATTTTGAATTTGAAATCAGAAGATGAATCAGAAATTTCAAAGTTAAATTTGAACTTTGAAATTGATTTTGATATATTGATTTGAGTTTGAATTTGAATCTTGAAAAATGAATTTGGAATTTCAAAGCTGATTGAAACTTTGAAATTTTGATTTGAATTGGAAATTTGAAGTTTGAATACAAAATGATTTTGAAATTTTAAAGTCAAATTGGACTTTGAAATTGAATTTTGAATCTTAAAATGAGATAGAATTGAATTTGAATCTATAAATAATAATTGATTTGAGAAATGAAGAAAATACTTAAAATCACTTGGAGTTTTGAAAGGGAATTTTGAAAATATGATGCAATTCTATCCTAAATGATGAATGAATGAAAAGAATGTAAAATTGGATTTGAAAATCATATTTCATTCTTTAAATGAATGTAAATAAGATTGAGGATATAATACACTTCTGACTATGGTCATTAAATGTATTGTATAATAATCATATTTAAATTCAGATGAAGAATAAAATATATTTTGGTGCTTTTATAGAGTTTAAAGTGAAATTAACTCTCAATATATCCTGACTATAGCCATTGATATATATTTTGAATTAATTTTAATTTAAACCCTGATAAAAGAAAATTATTTTAAGAATATGATAATTTTTTGAAGAGGGAGTACCCAGTGCGGATCCAGTGTTATTCCATAAAATATGAAAATCCTAAGTTTTGTTCACATCCTGACTATGGCCAATGATGTAAATCATCAACTTAGGATTTAATCACCTCTTATAAAATGGTGCACGTGCCATTCGTGTGCCCATTTGTGGGTTTTTGAAAAATAGAGAGAAAAGATGATATGAAATAAGAAATTCATAATGTTTACATGCTCATTCATTCTAAGCTAATACTGAAAATGTAAATATTTTCATTATATCTAGCTGTTACAAGTTAAGGAATACAAAGAAATAATAAAATCCTAAATCTAAAGAAATTTCAACAATTTCTGAATATTTCCTGCAAACAAGGTTAGCATACAATAGCGTGCCGAATATGAAAGCAATTGGAAGATATATGGCCCTATTTATACTAATAAAGAAATACCTATGGGTTAGCCTAAATAGGACGCATATATTTAACGAAAAGATGCATGTATCTTTGTAGAAAACACAATGTAAATGTCTTAAAGATCATGCTTAGGCCTAATGCAAAATTCACATGTATTGACATAATATGATGGGAAGAAGTTCATATATATGCAAAGTAAAGGTATGAAGTAAAGATACATAGTATTGATGAGGCTATGTTGCCACAAATGCATAATATGAATGAAGGAGGTGGGTGCAAGAGTGTAAGTGGGGTAACTATAGTGTTTTGCAGCAGCTATACTTAACATGAAATGGTGTGACAGGTAAGAAATTGAGGAAACTAAAGAAAATATCATGAAAATGTTGTTAATGTGCTGTAGGTGGTGGTTTTGTGTTGGTGTAAACTGGGAAACATGGGGGGATAAGGGTTACTGTAGGGTGGAAATGTTGGTGGAATAGGTTAGAAATGAGGAAAGATATGTTAATAAGTGAAGGTGTTAGCACAGTGAAGAAGACTATAGGGTGAGTGTTAGGGTATGTTGTAGCAGTGAAAAAGGTCTATAGGTATTGATGAGGTAGCTGTGAAGATTGAAAGGATGATGGTGAACGGGATGTTGTACAGAAAACAATAGGTATGAGAGTGGAAAATGAAGCACAGACATAAGCAGCGCAAACTTTGGCTGGTGATCGGGTTAATCCTAGTGTTGCGAGCCAATATCTGACTCAGTAATACACCTAGCAAGCTCAACCAGGATCACCTTTGGCACCATCCTCTAGGGCATCACAGTTGTATAATCACAGACGATCTCACTGCCCACAAATCTCGAATTTATGCTTGGTTATGGAAATACCTCTTTAATAAATTTATCAAATCAAACTATAGAATGATTTTCCTCATAATGCTCCTCTTGGGATCCAATAACAAATTTCTTTCAGTTTCAGTCCTTGAAATACTAACTAGAATGGAATCCACATATTTGAAAGGATCCTCTTTTATATCATCATATGACCAACAGAATGATCTAGCAAGCTTCGAAAAATGAAAGCTCTCAAATTTTTCAACCCCAATCTCAAGCAATGAGGACGGGTGGTGTCAAATAGGCAAGGGTTCCCTCACTTTGTTGGACGGGTGGGGGTAAAGAAGTTAGTCCAAGACCATAAAATTAGGTTAGCCACTTGGAACATAGGGTCTTTAACTGGTAAGTTGGTAGAGTTAGTAGATGTTATGTGTAGGAGAAAGATTGATATTTTATGTCTTCAAGAGACCAAATGGGTAGGTGAGAAAGCTAAAGTGATAGAACCTTGGGGATATAAGATTTGGTATACAGGAATAAATAGGAATAGGAATGGAGTAGGGATTGTTATGAGTCGTCAGTTTATAGATAATGTAGTTGAGGTCCGTAGGAAGGGTGATAGAATTTTACTTATTAAATTAGTATTAGGTACGGATATTATTAATATTATTAGTGTTTATGCACCTCAAGTAGGTTTAGATGATTCCATTAAGCATCAATTTTGGGAAGATTTAGATGGAGTAGTACAAGAGACATCTTATGGAGAAAAGCTTTTCATCGGCGGTGACCTTAATGGACATGTAGGCATTAGTAGGGATGGATTTGAGAATATCCATGGAGGCTATGGTATAGGAAAAAAAAATGAAAGTGGAGAAAGGATTTTAGATTTTTGTTTGTCCTATGATATGATCTTAGCAAACACTTGGTTTAGGAAGAGAGAGTCTCACCTAGTAACATTTAAAAGTGGGGTTAATACGAGTCAGATAGATTTTTTCCTACTTAGAAAGAGAGATAGGGGTTGTTGCATCGATTGTAAGGTTATACCAGGAGAAAGTGTAGCTACACAACATAGAGTCTTAATTTTAGATCTTAGAATTAGACAATGCCGCAAAAGGGATAGACATAGGATAGATCCTAGAATTAAGTGGTGGGCACTGAAAGGAGCTAAACAAGGAATGTTTGTAGAGCAGGTAGTTAAGGAAGTTGATTGGTGTCTCGAGGAGGATTCAGAATCAATGTGGAATAAGATAGCGGGTGGTATGAGAAAAGTAGCTAAGGAGGTATTGGGTGAGTCTAAAGGCGGTGCACCACTAGGTAAGGATACATCATGGTGGAACGAGGATGTCAAATTAGCTATTAAGGTTAAAAGAGAGTGTTATAGAAATCTAAGTAAGAGTCGTGATAATGAGAATTTGGAGAAGTATATGATAGCAAAGAAGGAAGCTAAAAAAGTTGTTCGAAACGCGAGGGCTAAGGTATATAAGGAGGTTTATGACAAGTTGGATACCAAAGAAGGCGAGAAGGATATTTATAGGCTTGCAAAGATGAGAGATAGGAAATCGAAGGATTTGGGTATGGTTAGATGTATCAAAAGATGAAACGCAAAGGGTTTTAGTCAAAGATGAGGAGATTAAGGAGAGATGGAAAGATTATTTTGATAAGCTATTTAATGATAGTCATGCTCAAGATCTTGGAGACTTCTCCATTCCTTTTCATGAGATAAATCGTGACTTCATGCGCAAGATTCAAAAGAAAGAAATTGCAGAGGCTTTGAAGAAAATGAAATCAAGAAGGGCAGTTGGCCCAGATGGTATACCTATCGAGGCTTGGAAATGCTTGGGAGAGAAAGGTTTAGAATGGTTGACAAATCTTTTTAACTTGATTTGGCGAACAAATAAGATGCCTAATGAGTGGAGGAAGAGTACTTTGGTGCCTTTATATAAGAATAAGGGTGATATACAAGATTGCACAAACTATCGTGGTATAAAACTCATGAGTCATACTATGAAACTTTGGGAGAGGGTGATTGAGTCTAGGTTGAGGAAGGTTGTCATGATATCGGAGAATCAATTTGGTTTTATGCCTGGAAGATCAACTATGGAAGCTATACATCTTCTTAGACAACTTATTGAAAGATATAGAGAGAGGAACAAAGATTTGCATATGGTTTTTATTGATTTAGAGAAGGCATACGATAGAGTACCTAGGGACGTTCTCTGGTGGACAATGATGAAGAAAGGTTTTTCTCTCAAGTACATTAGTATAATTAAAGATATGTATGAAGGAGTAGTAACCAATGTCCGCACTTGTGGAGGGGTGACAACCAATTTTCCGATAACGGTTGGGTTACATCAAGGATCTGCTTTAAGCCCTTTCCTATTTGCGATAGTGATGGATGAGCTTACGAGATCAATTCAAGAAAATGTACCGTGGTGTATGTTGTTTGCTGATGATATTGTTTTGATTGATGAGTCTAGAGCTGGGGTTAATGCTAAGTTAGAATTATGGAGACAAACATTGAAAGCTAGAGGTTTTAAGTTGAGTAAGAGTAAGACTGAATATATGGAATGTCGGTTTAGTAAGCAACGAAGTAGTGATGGGAGTGTAGTGAAGCTTGGTGAGCAAGATATACCGGTGAATGATTATTTCAAATATTTGGGATCCATCATTCAAAAGTATGGAGAAATTGATGGAGATGTAAATCATAGGATAAAGGTTGGGTGGATGAAATGGAAAAGTGCTACTGGAGTGCTGTGCGATCGTAGAATGCCATTGCGGTTGAAGGGAAAGTTTTATAGGACGACTATTAGACCCGCTTTACTATATGGTACGGAATGTTGGGCTGCCAAGAGACATCATATTCAAAAAATGAGTGTAGCTGAGATGCGGATGCTTAGATGGATGTGTGGAAATACAATAAAAGATAAGATTCGGAACGAAGAGATACGTAAGAAGGTAGGTGTTGCACCCATTGAAAATAAGATGCGAGAGAATCGTTTACGGTGGTTTGGACATATTCGGCGAAGGCCTAATGATGCTCCAGTTAGAAGGTTGGAGAAATGGGAAAATATATTAGTTAAAAGAGGTCGGGGTAGGCCTAGGAAGACTTGGATGGAGATGATAGGAAAGGATATGAATGCTTTGAACCTCACCGAGGACATGGCGTTGGATAGAAATGATTGGAGGAAAAGGATTCATGTGGAAGACCCAAAATGAATTTCTTTTTTGGTTCATATCGCTGACCCCAATTGTTTTGGGATGAAGGCGTAGTTGTTGTTGTTGTTGTTGTTGTTGTAATCTCAAGCAATGAGGAGATACCAGCATTCAAGTGTATGAGGTTAACGAGTAGTATGACTGGCAATCATAAGATGGCAGAACCCCTTTTCTTTAGAGAACATCTCTACAGGATTAACAACCATCCCTGTTGTGTTCATATTTCCTGGCAGCATTAAACTTTGCAACCTGTTTACAAATGCTTCAACAGGAGGCATTATAATTTCCCTTTTTTTTTCCAATAAAAGTCTGAAAGGAGGAGCCATGGCTTTATCAAAGTTTTAAGCAAGGATTTTGCAATCCATCATCAGAACAAGTAAGATCTCGAACAACATCAATATCTGCTCTCTTCTGCTTAACTTTTCCATATATGTACATAATTCTTCCTCACCTCTTTTTTTTTTTTTTTACAGATTATGCCATAATGAGATAATGGAGAACACAATGGATCAAGTTTGGGAGCTTACTTGGGGTGATGGTGATGATAGGAACCCTGAGGATTCTTCATGCTCACTTGCCATTGATCTATCCAGATTATAGCTTCTCATTGAATACTTGGAATTTGCTAACATTGTCTGAAGTGGATGCTGTTTGAGAATCCCCTGCTAGTCCTTCTCCTCTTTCAGCATGGTCAATTATGCTTCCGCCTCTGGACCCATGTTCTCCAGACCATTGGTGGCCTTGATTTCAGGGTCCAACATCCTGATGAGCTATGACACCATTTTTTTCTTCTTTTTTTTTTACTAAATGCTGAATCTGACAGATCCTGTGCAATACTGGGACAAAGATGCCAGTGTACCTGCTATATCTAAAGAATCTCCCACCCTTGGTTCTACTGTATACCTTTGTTTTGATCTTCTCTTAAATTGTTGGAGGGTTTGGAGCTGGTGATGACATAGAGTCACGTGGTGACAACAAGTGGAAATGGTAGGTGCGATAATGGATTGACCTGAATTGGTAGGTGGTTTCATCAAAGGGAATGCGGAATGTTAAGGGTGGAAGGCAGCTAGGATTATGCTGGGTTACACAGGGACTAACAGTTGGGTAGTTGAGTGCAATCGAGGTATGGGATGCATGTGGGAGGCAGCCACTTAAGCGAATTTGCACAAGGATCTTGATCAGTGCTATCCTGAGAAAATGAGGGTTAGGGGCAAAAAAGGAATGTTTATAATCATTTTAAAAAATTTGGGGTGTTCACAGTCAGCTTAGGACAAAATCTAGGCTCTTAAGGTTTGCATGGAAATGAAGCTGACACTTATAGAATAAAGACTTAGAAAATATCAAAGCAAAGCAAAGGCATAGATTCAACCAGATGATGATGGGTCCCATCACGGTCGCCAACTCCTGTGATCATGCAAAATTTTTCCTCTTGTTCCTCTTTTCCTTTCTCTTCGCCTTTCTAACCTCCATTCCCTTTTTAAAGGGGAATAAAAAGATAGAAAAGAAGAAAGAATGAGAAAAAGAGAGAAGAGAGAGGAACTCTTTTGCAAGGTCTCATCTGACGAAAATTTTGAAAAATGCCTTAAAATCACTAGCCTCTGTTTTGAAAATTTGCGGGAAAATGGAGAGACGGGATTCGCTCGTCGGTACAAGGTTTGACCGTTCCTGGCGCCTTTACCAAGGGTAATCAAACCAAGGATCAAATTTATGCCTTTTTGCTTTGCCCAAATACAATCTAAGAATTTATTCTAAGTCTAAATGCACAAAGAATCATGCCTGTGTGAATACAAAAGATGTATGCTCTTTCGAGAAAATGATTTAAAAATTTCCAAGTTTTCTGAGATGAACTTGATAATGGAGTGAAAAAATGATTCAAAGGAGTGAATTTGATTTTAAATATTGAATTAAACTCAGGATTTGAAATAGATCTGGAAGAAGAGACTTGAATTTCCAAGTTTTTGGATGATCAAGATTTGGAGAGATAAGTCTGTGGATGAAGAGAAAAAGAATTTAGAATTGGCATTTTGAAATAAAAATGATTTTCAAAGTCATAATGGACTTTGAATTGGGATAGATTTTCAAGAATCGACTTTGAATTCAATATCCAAACATAAATTTGAATTGGAATTTAGACTTGAGAAATAAATTTTCAAATTGGCTTTGAGAATTAGAAATGAAATTAGATTTGAAAATCTAGAATGAAATTTTGATTTGAAGTCTAGTATCCAAGATGGAACTGGATCTAAGATCTGAGATGGGGTTCGATCCTGATTCTGGAATTCTAAATGAAATTGGATCCGAAGTCTAAGATCCAAGGTGAAGCTGAATTCTGGAGTCCTAAATGGAATTGGATCCGAAGTCTAAGATCCAAGATAAAGTCAAATTCTGGATCCTAAATGGAATTGGATCCGAAGTCTAAGATCCAAGATAAAGTTGAATTCTGGATCCTAAATGGAATTGGATCCGAAGTCTAAGATCCAAGATAAAGTTGAATTCTGGATCCTAAATGGAATTGGATCCGAAATCTAAGATGCAGGATAAAGTTGAATCTGAAATCTGGAATCCTAATGGAATTTGGATCTGAAGTTAGAGATCCAAGATTGAGTTGGTTTTTGAAGATTTGAATTGGGATTTGTGAAGAGGGATCTGGATTTTGAAAAACCAAAATTGAATTTTAACATCGAATTTTGAGATTTTAAAATTAATCTCAAAACTTTGACTTTGAATTGAGAATCAAGGCTCAATCCTTAGGTATAACTTTGAAGATGAAGGACAAGTTTAATTTTGAAGTTTTAAATGAATCATGAATTTCAAAATTGGACTTTGAAATTTGATTTGAATTTGGAAATGGAGTTTTAAATATATAAAAAATGAATTTGAAATTTCAAAGTCAAATTGGACTTTGAAATTGAATTTTGAATTTTGAAATGAGATAGACTTGAATTTGAATTTATAAATAAGAATTGATTTGGGAAATAAAGAAGGTATTTGAAGAATTATCTCAAAATTCACTTGGATTTTGAAATAAAATTGAAAGAATTTTGAAAATATGATGTAATTCTATCCTAAATGATGAATGAAAAAGGAATTTGAAATTGAGTTTTGAAAAGAATATTTTATTCTTTAAATGAATTGAAAATAAGATTGAAGATATAATACATCCTTGACTATGGTCATTAAATGTATTATATAATAATCATATTTAAATTCAAGTGAAGAATAAAATATGTTTTGGTGCTTTTATAGAGTTTGAAATGAAATTAACTCTCAATATACCCTGACTATGGCCATTGATATATATTTTGAGTTAATTTTAAGTTAAACCCTGATAAAAGAAGAAAATATTTAGAAAAAATATGATGATTTTTTAATAAGGATCCAGTGTGGATCTAGTGTTGTTCCATAAAAGATGAAAATCCTAAGTTTTGTTCACATCTTGACTATGGCCATTGATGCAAATCGTCAACTTAGGATTTGATCACCTTTTATTAGAATGGTGCACGTGTCATTCATGTTCCCATTTGTGAAATTTTGTAATAAAAGAGAAAAAATGATATGAAGGCAAGCATTTCTAGAGTATATATGCTCATACATTCTAATCTAGGGCTGGAAATGTAAAATTTTCATTGATATCTAACTATTACATTTCTGAAATAGAAATTACAAGTCCTAAGTTGAGAAGAAAAATAACCCTTTTCATACATTTCCTGCAAAAAGAGAGTTAGTATATAAAAACACCTAATATGAAAAAGCAAGGGAAAGATGTGTAATCCTACTCATGTTGATGAAATGTGTATAGAAAGGGGATCCTGCATTACATTTAAGATACAAAGTGATGGAATGTTTGGACATTTATCTTGTATTAATGAAGGATTTAATGCATCAAACCTGGGGGAGGGGAATATAGGTAATGAAGTAACTCCAACTATCATCCCACGCGCTGCCCGCTACTTAAATGTCTATTACAACACAAGGTTTTGATTGTACAACCATTAATTATACCATGCCCTCATGCCCAAGTAAATGATAAGGGTAGGTTGAAGTAGGTGTCAGCAAGAGTGTGTGCTGTAATTTTGGGTGATTATGTGGACTGTGATTTAGCAAATGTGATCACAGTGGTTCATAGCGAACCACTGTGAGAATCTGAGAAGAATCACAGCATCCTTGCGAATGGCTGTGGTTAGTAAGTGTGATCACAGTGGTTCATAGTGAACCATTGTGAAAATGTGAGAAAATTACATGTGTAAAAGGTGCAACTGGTGACTGGTGATGAAGATGTTTGAGGTGAGTGGCAGTGAATGAATGGAAGATGCCAAGATGTCATACAGTGGCATGCAGAGGAGAATGAATCGTAGAGGTTATGCACAACTTGAAGTACTATTGATTGATTGGCACGCAGATACAGGGGATTACAATGATCCTCCTACCATCAATCCCCGAAAACACAGGAAAGCACTGCAATGTAGTGGAGGTAACATATATTTGCAGGAATTTCAGCTACAGCTGGAGATATATCTGAGCTCCTCTTCAAATGTATGGCCTCCAGCTAGTACTGTAGTTCCACCAGAAACCACTAAACAGATCGACTTGGCAAACTAAAAACAAGGAACAGAGTTTGCTAACCATACTCATTCCAACCCTTTTTCATGGATATGCAATAGGATATGCAGCAGGGACGATTAGATCAAATATCAGTCAGGAAGGCTTAATTGAATGTGGAGGCAGCACCTCATATACCATACTTGATTCCAATATCGCAGAAAAGATCAAGACACTGGTCCCTCAGACGCATGCTCTTTCCCTCATGCTTGAGAGCAAACTGTATATTCCAAGAAAGCTCAAAAATCTTGATTAAGAGATCTGTGGGTTGCAATCAAGCTGCTTATGGACAGAGCACATATGAATGGTGATGAAGATGTTTACAGAATATGTATTGACAGGGACAATGACATGAACAGTATCCTTTTGCAGGACATGCAAATGATGTGGCCACTATTCCTGTTGAGATATACATACATGAAGGGTGATCATAAGTGCAAAGGTATGAATTCTAAACTAAGTAAGTGGGAAATGATAGAATGCAATATGCATGACAGACTTGCAAAACATATGACGAATCTGCAAATGTCAGAAAAAAAAAGAAAAAAAATGAAGACAAAAGAAGATGTCAGCATAAAATAATTCTGCAACAAGAAATATAAAATGTTTGAAAACAATGTAAAACATATAGGAAAGGTTTGGACATGATCTAAGCATAGGCCATGATGATATCTAGATCTGATAAATGCAAAATTATACCCTGAGGGACGCATAGTTGAGTCAAAAAGAGGGAAAAAAAAGAAAAAAAAAAGAAAATGATGGTGACATTGCATAACATCTAAAGAAAATCTGTAATGTAAGCAAAGAATATGAATCATATCGGACAAGAGATGTAGATCAAGCACATAAACTCAGATCAGAACATACCGAGCAAACTGAAATCAGGGAGTGTGCGGCGAACATGAGAGAGGTGCTAACAGTGAACAACATGTGTGAGCATAATATGAAAAAGAAAATGCAATGGTGTTGGGCAGTGCAATGAGGTGGTAGTGAAGAGTTAGGTGTTGCTACATATGCATAAAAGCCACAGAAGGCATGGGGAATGTGCATATGTTGATGAACATGGATGATGCTGAAGTGAAGTAGACCGATATCACCAGGTGTGTTATGATGCAGAAATGCAAGTGTGAGTGATGCAGACAGATGTCATGCATGAATATAAGTGGTGGGTGTGAGAATATCAAATGATATGAAAATAAACTAAAGAAATGCTTCCAGTTAACATTGCCTCCTGGAGTTTCCTTGTACATTCACTTCTGCTTTAGGTTGAACTCGTCTTGCATCATCACTTGATCGATGCTTATGCTCCTCCTTTGGATCATCAGATGGAGGAACCGCTCACTGTAATGGAGTTCTCTGAGATTTCCACATTCCACCCCAACCATCTGTTCTTGTGTTCTTATCAAGCTTTTGACTCTCTTATAAGTTCAATGAACATGACAAATGCTTTGAGTTAAAAATAATCTTCTTAGAACATTACTAAGACATTTTCAATGCTATTCTCAAAATGTAGTGTGGTAAAAAGTTCATAGTCTCCAATGTTCCTTGAGATCAACTAGGCAATTTATTAACAAAATGGGCTACAGATTGCAGTAATTCCTTGTTGCATCTAACGAATGGGATTTTCCCTGCAAGGCCACTAAATGATCTTCAGAACTCTTATGGTAAAAGAAAAATGACCCCGATACTAGGCAAATCCCCCAATTGCCCTCCATATAGCTGCCTCACTTTCAGCAATTGGTTGTGCGCAGCAGATAGTCGGCATATATCTGATATGAACCATTACCCAGTATCTCACAATATAAACCATGCTATCAGAATTCCCGCATCATGAATGCATTTGTTGAACATTGGCGTAATGTGAATGAAACAAAAATGTTAACACCCATGCTTAGGAAAAACGTGTGAACGAATTAATGCCAAGTAAGACCATGTTATAAGAAGTCTGATGTAACAGAGGAACAAGGGACCATAGGACTATGATCATAGAATCATGACCAACGCCTCTCCCTCCTAAACAAGACCGCAGAGGTCAAACACAGAGATCCTCAATCAAGTTGATTCTTGATAATTCTGGCGACAAATGATTATGTCTTAAGATAATAGAGAAAGGAAAACGAAACAGAATGAACAATTGCACGACTGATATGATAAATAAAACTAAACGATGAAAAATGGATTAACAGGGAATATAATGGAGCAGAATGCACAAAGTGGCTGGAATGTCGTAAACCGACGCCATCCCAGGCCGTCAAAAAAGAATCAAATGCCCAAAGTTAATCATGGGAGGAAATATGAAATCGCTTGACGATTTCTGTAGAATGAATCTGATATGATGCTAGATCAGATCAGATATTATTACAGAAGCCATTCCTAAAAACGAAGGTAAACAGAAAGAAAAGAAAAGAAAAAATGAACGAAATAAGCGAAATGTAACTGAATGTCATCAAAATTGAAGATGCAAACAGACAATTAGGTGCAAATCGTGTGACAATCATGTGAATAATACCGTTACAGTGGATAAAAGTGAGCAAATTACAATGCTAGATGCTATCAAAGTATAGAATCAGAGACATGGAAACAAAAGAAAGGAATTAATTAAACAGAAAGGGAGGAAAGAAGATTTAGGAATACGAGTATTCCATTAATTTTGCATAAGGGTGGGTTGGGGTTGAACAAGCAACCCAACACTACCATACGTGCATTGATGGGGCCATAACTTAAGATTGATAGAAAGAAATAGAGGAAGACAAAGGAAAAGAGGGGGGGGGGGGACTCACCGTAGTTCTTCCAAAATTCCGAAGGATGAATTAAGCTTTCCTTCCGTTGTCTTCTGAAATTCTTTTCCAACGAAGAGAGAAGGAGAAGGTAACGAAGTGAACACCGATGATCCAACCTCTTCCCCTATGTGCCCCTTTTAAAGAAGAAGAAGAAGCCTCCAGAAGGGGCTTCCGTTGTAGATGAATGGAGGAGAATTGAATGGGTGGTTGGCGATCGACGGTTCGGAGGATGGCCATGGGGGGTTCGGTGATGGAGGGATGAAAGAGAGAGTGCGATGGATAGAGAAAAGAGAGAGAGGGTCAGAAGAAAACCCTCACTCGACCTCCTGAAACCGAGGGTTGTAAGGGGCTCTTTCCAAAATTTTCCAAAAAGGGACCTTTTAAAAAGTTTTTCTCAAAACGGGTTTTTAAAACCATTTTTTTATAATTTTCTTTACTATTTTGATTTTTTTGTTCTTTTCTTCATATATATATATATATATATATGTTGAATCTTTTGGTTATTTTCTTTTCTTTTTTTTGTGATTTTGGAATAATATTCTAAAATCTAGGCAAAATGAGAGATTTTAAAACTATTTTTGTATTTGTGAGAAATATTTACAAAAGATGAGTCTTCTGAGAAAACTTTTGAATTTTTTCTTAGAAAACGGGTTCAGATCCAAGGTTTTGAGAAAGTATTTGAGTTTTGGTTCTCGAATTGAGATACAGATCATCGAATCCAAATAGATACTGGATCGACTGTCTGAGCCTTTCAGAAATTCTTTTTGGCATATTTTGCAAATTTTAATTTTGAAAATTGGATAATAAGGCTTCGTCTTGGATTTTGGCAATGGATCCTGATCTAAAATTGAGTTAGGCATAAAAATTGATTTGAATCCAGTAAATCCGAGGAATAAACTGGATTTTTGTTTTAAAATGACTAGATTTTGTCAGAAAAATGAGGATCAGGGGTAAAAAAAGAATATTTACAATCATTTTGAAAAATTTGGAGTGTTCATAAAGGGTCAAAGTGGTTAGAGATCGGTGGTGGAGATGAAGGGAGTGATTGATGGATGGCCTCCGAGCGAGAGAGAGCAAGCGATGAAAGATGGTTCGAGAAGGGAGGGGTGGTCCGTTGAAGATCAACAGGGAGAGGAAAATGAAGGTGGATGGAGATTGGGGATCGATGGCCATCCGTGAAGGAAGAGGTGAATGAGGAAGGCGATGCTTGAGATCAGGGTGATCGTGATCGAGCGAGAGAGAAGATCGTGAAAGTTGTTGCCATTTTTTTTTTATTTTTCAAAAACAGAGTCCTTCTAAAAGGATTCTTTTCAAAAAGGTAGTTCTTACTACAAACTATTTTCAAAGACTTTTAAACCAACATTTTTTGTATTTTCTCCAACTTTTAAATATATATATATATATATATATATATATATATATTGCTGATTTTGAAATAAAGTTCTAAGATCTAAAGGAAAGCAGGGGATTTTAAACTAATTTTATAAAAAAATGAAAATATTTACAAAAGAGAGGCTTTCTGAGATATCAAGTTTGATTTTTTGAAATTTCTTTAAAAGACGGGTTTGGATCCATATTTTGTGGAAAATTTCAAGTTTTGGACCTTGAAATTAAGAAATGCAGAGCTATAGATCCAAACGGATATCGGATGGACTGTCTGAGCCTTTCAGAAAATATTTTTGGCATTTTATAATTTTAATTTGAAAATTGGATAACGAGGCTCAGATTTGGATTTTATCACTGGGTCCGGATCTGAAATCGAGTCAGATATAGAAAATGGATTTGATTCCAGTAAATCTGATAAATAAACTGGATTTTAGATTTGAAATTGACTCAATTTTTCTCAGAAAATGGGGGCCCAGGGGCAAAAAGGGAATATTTACAAAATTTTAAAAAATTTGGGGTGTTCACAGTTGGTCAGAATCACTGATAGACTAATCTTTGAATTTACAGGCTGACCCTTGCCACTGAGTAGACTTGCGAAGTACCTGCTGAGTTTCGATTTCTTTATCTGTGTCTTCCACTGATTCTTCTTCATCAGTTGTATAAGCATTCTGAATAGGCTTCTTAGCTACCTTCAAAACTTTCTTGACCACCCAGCCTTTTGCCTTCTTCTTGAGCTGGGTCTGCTCTGTACTGGCTTCAACTTGTTCTGCCAGCATCTTGGTCATCATCTTTTTAAACATGGCATACATCTGAGGATTGATGCCATCATCTACTTGCTGACCCTGACTTTTGACTGATCGGGGTGAGTCCATTTCTTCTTCTGAAGCTATTGAATATGCAATGCCTTCGACTGGTGCAGTTTTCTTTCCTGGCCTCATCTGAACCATTTAGATATCGTGAATGCTCTGTGCAGGGCAAAGTTGATGGTTAGGTTTTTGAGAGAGATTTTGATTGGAAGAAAATATTTGTTGAGAAATTTGGTAGACAATTGAAAGAATATCATATTACTAGGGATTGAGTCATCGCTGGGATTACAACAATTGTGTTGTCATTCCTTTGCAAAGAAAATAAATAACTGAAAATTATGCCTTGTTACTTAGGCGAGGTCGTCAAACCAAGAATGAGGAATTTGAAAGATTTTTTATTTATTCATTGAAGGGAAAACATGATTGCATCAATAATAAACTTGAGAAAGAGGGGGCGAACAAATAGTTTGCCACCACTCTTTATAATCAGCAGAGACACAAGGACCGAAAAAAAGTGGAAGAGTAACAAAAGAGTCCCAGGCATATCTGGCAGAATGGTATGTTCTAGATCACTGTGCTGATGTAAGGTCAAACTCTAGCACAACTACTGATAGCAGTCGCATCTCTATACGCTTCTGTCTCTGAGAAAACTGTTGGACACACCGCTCTGGATGATAGTAAGTGCAGAAGAAATGACCAAGTAGCTCAAATCTCTTACCGTATGCATAGGTGAATTTGGGAAGTGATAATTCTCGATCAAAATAATCCCACACCACTTCTTCCTGCAGATGATCAATCAGGAATCGGTACCGCGCAACTGGAAGGAGCTCTTTGCCGTTGTATCTGAACGAACTTGCCTTGGTCAGCACATGCTGAAGGAACCAAGACTAAAGTGCATAAGTACATTCCTCGACTAAAATAGACTCTCCAAGCGTGAAGCGAGTCAATCCTCTGTATAGAAAAGCAAGTGCGGCAATGGCTATCGAGAGTCGGGTCTGTCAATTTCCCCATCTTCTCAGAAGCTACACTATTATGACATCCACATAATTTTGTCCGTCTGGAAAGAAAGCGAATCCCACAGTGCACAAAACCATAGCATGCTAGATTCTCTCTCGAGCTGTCCTAGATAACGAGTTGACTTCTGCGAATGTCCCATATTGTCGGTAGATCTCGATCAGGCTAACATATTCGTTTCCATTTTCTTCAATCAGTGGCCAAGACTTGCGCCATGTCATGCAAGCTACAACATCTTTGAGGTCAAAACCCTTGACATTGATCAAAAATTGTTGCTCTAATGGATCTCCAGGCTGTTCGGCTGGCCCGAGCAATCCCATGATCTCTGAAAACTCATCCATCAACAAGGTCATCTCGCCCCACGGGAACCAGAACGTGCAAGTGCGTGGATTCCACCACTCTGCCAGTGCATGGATGTAAACACCCCAATTTTTCTTCATCCATTCTCAAACAATCCTCCTCGTGCAGTGCCAACCCTGTCAGGTTAGTGTAGGAGTCAAACCCCGAGTCAGTTTCAGAAAATCATCACTTTACCCATTTTCACTAGGAAATTTACCATTTTACCCCTAGGTCATCCCGGACCTCAGTCAATTGGAGTCAACAAAGCCCATTGGTCAGTTGAGAACGGTTAGAATATCAGTCATCTCAAGCTCATTTGAACTCACAATGAACAGACCATTTTCATTTTTGACCATTCCTGCCAAAATGGGATCATTTCATCATAAATGAGCTCATTTCTCACTCAAATCCAAGCCAATTGTCTTCGAGTCAGTCATTCATAGTCAGTCGTATTTCCTAGAGTCTAGCTTGAGCTCACCAGGAGTACAAGTGCTCCAGTTTCAGTTCAAATCCACTTCCAAGTGTCTAGGAGCCCATTTTAGTCCATTTCAGCTTTTTTAGCTGAAATTGAGCTGAATCCAGTCAATTGAGCTAGTGTTTGAGCTTCGATTTTAGCTCATGTCAGTATTACTGACCTTTGTTCTAGATCAAAGCCAACTCAAATCCCTAATTCACTTCACTCCAGTGACCATTTCGTACCATTTCTCTAAAAATGACAGTATTTCTTGAAAATTTAGCCAGAGAGTCCAATTGAGTCAGTACCTTGTCAGTCCAGTTGAGTTCTGAAACTCTAAAATTCAGCTCAATCCAACTCATTTCAGCTCAAACTCTGATTTTCAGTGTCACTCTAACCCAGTAGAGTCCAAAAACCATTTCTTCAGCCATTTTGAAAATTTTATCAATTTTAATGTTTTTTAAACTGGTACAACTGCCAATCGGGGTCTAGCATCAAAAAATCTTTATTTAGGATCTGCATTTCATGTCATTTCTCATCATTTTATATCATTTATCAGCATTTCATAACATTTCATCACATTGTATTTCATTTTCGAAGTCCAGAACTCCAGTTTTATAAATTTCAATCCAGATCAACTTTTAAAAAGTTTTCAGAAATCAATTTCAAACCCCAGGTTTTCAAAATTGACATTTTTACCCCGGAGAGTCTAAATTTGGAAATATTTTCCTGAGAAAAACAATATGGATTTCTTTTAAACTCAAATTTTCAAATTCTACACTAGATTTGCTTCACAACGGGGTATTGAATTTCAAAATCTGAGCTCGTTTCAAAAACTGCCAAAAATACCTCATTTCGTCCAAAAATTTTCTAAAAAGACCATTTTACCCTTGTGATTATCAAAATGAATTTTAAATTTGGAAAGAGAACCCACTCTGAGATGGCTTATCTACTTGCATTTTTATTTTTAAAAGAAAAGAAAAATATAAATCTCTTTTATCTTATTTTATCATTTTTTTTTATTTTTTTTTATTATTATTGTTTTTTTAGAGGTGGGTCCCACAAGGGGATCGACCAGCAGCCCTCTCCCTTCCTCTTTCTTTCCTTTTTTCTTCCCCCTTTTCCTTCTTCTTCTTCTTTTTTCTTTCCATTTCTTTTTCTTTTCCTTCCCTTTCTTCTTCTTTCTTTTCTTTTTTCTTTTTTTTCTTTCTTCTTTCCCTTCTCCTTCCACTCACATACAACCCTCCTTTCTCTCTTTCTTTCCCTCTTCTTTCTCTCCCCTACTTTCCTCTGTAAACACCCCAAATTTTCACTCACCTCCCCGACATTGCTACCAAGCATCATCATCCAGCCTCTGAAATCACCGAAGGGCAAAATGGTTATTTTCTGAGATTGAACCTTGCAGAAAGCCTAAAATTTCATTCCTGGGCCTCAAAACTTCTATATTTAGGTTCAGAAACATCTTCAAACTGCAAATTTTCAAAATCCTATTCCGAACAAAAAGCTAGAATTCCTAAGCCCTGGCTCAGAATAGCATTTCTTGAAACATGTCATTGCATAGTATTGCATAAGCATTTCATATCACTGCACTGCACAGCATGTCATTTTGAGGTCCAGGACTCTCGATTTCAAAAATTTTAATCCAGATGCAAATTTTAACTCTTTTCAAAATTGATTTCAAAACCCTGGGTCTTCAAAATTATCAAGTCTTCCCATTTTACCCCCAGGACTCTAAATTTCAAAATAGTTTCTCAAGAAAACCATCTGGATAGTTTTTAATATAGATTTCAGCCCCTTTATCTCAGATCTTCCCCTTTTGTCAACAATTTCCAATATCATTCTTCTGCAAAATCATCCCACAGGGGCCAACTCTTTTTAAAACTTTAGTTTTTGCCAATTAGTCCAAATTTTTATAAAAATTCCAAAAAGAGGTTTTCTGTCTTGTCTTTATTTCAATATAGAAGCAATGTGGGGCCCACACTGAGGTGGTGTCACATAGGCTTTTCTTTTGAAAAACCCGAATTTTGAAAAACCCAAAAATATAGGAGCCTTGTCCTTGGATTGGCGCCACTTGTCCTTTTCTCTCTCCTCCCATTTCCCTGCCATGTGTCAACGTGGGGTTCGCCTAGAGGTGGCGCCACATGTCATTTTCTCTCTCTTTCCATTTCTTTGCCAAGTGTCAGTGTGGGGCCTCTTTAAAATGGTGCCACATGTCCACCATCTTCACCCTGTGCCATGTGTCACTCCCATGCCACCCTGAGATGCCACTTGTCATGTGCTGCACTGTCCAGAAAAAGTAGAGTTGTCTCCTTTTGAGGTGGCGCCATCTAAGGTATTCTCTCCTGCAGCAGACATGTGTCATTCTCTACTCTTCTCAGAAAAAGCAAATGACACATGTCATTCTCTGCTCTTCTCAAAAAAAGCAAATGACACATGTCATCCTCTGCTCTTCTCAGAAAAAGCAAAAGACACATGTCATTTTCTGCTCTCTTCAGAAAAAGCTAGAATTCAAACATTCAAATCCTTCCAAAAGTGGCGCAAATCCTGAACTTTACCTTTTCTATCTGGTCTGAGATGGCGCCACATGTACTTGTCCCTCCTTCTCTTCCATCCGCCATGTATCACTACAGGATCTCCCTAAGGTGGCACCACATGGCCACCCTCTATTCTTCCAGAGCCAGCCTCATTTGAATTTCAAATACAGCCTCTAAGGTGGCGCCATTTAAGAAGACTCCTCCAGCTAGCTGACACTTGTTAGAAGCAAAGCCATCCTGAACTGCCACGTGTCCAAATCCCCCTGCATCAGAAAAAATGGAAGCAACCCTTCTATGAGGTGGCGCATCCTGCTTCCTCTGTTCCTGTCCTCCTGCCACATGGCAGTGTGGAGCCTCCCTGAGGTGGCGCCACGTGTCAGTCTCTGCTCTCTCCAGAAAAAGCAGAAATTTGAATATTCAAACTCCTCAGAGGTGGCGCAACATGGCATGCTCCTATTCCTTCTAGAGTAAAACCTCAAACTCCCTTTTGAGGTGGCACCATTCCAGAACCCCACTTGGCTTCAATTTTCATTTTTTGTTTTATTCAAAATAAAAGTAGCCCACCATGAGGTGGCGCCACATGAGGGATCCCTGCAAAAAGCAAACTTTGAATTTCAAACTCCAGGTAGCACCCTCTGAGGTGGTGCCATTTGGGAGACTCCTGCAGAGAAAATCAAGCTACATTTTGAAAATTTTCGAAATCCCTTGCTGACGTGTCTCACCTACAAAAGTCTTATTTTATTTATTTTCAAAATCCAAGTGGCATGCCTTGAGATGGCGCCACATGGATGGCTCAGATTGAGCCTGTTTGAAATTCAAAAATCTCAAAAAATGCTACAAATACAAGGTCCCAGGCCCAGCTCAAGGGAGAGCTCCTTTTGGATTTTGAACTTCAACCTTGATCTTCTTTAGAACACGATTTTGAATTTTGGAATTCACGCCTCCTTTGGGCTCAGTGGAGAGGGTGCATTGAAGCACCAACCTTGCTCTCATCAATTCCAATTCGATCTAGGCGTGGATCGATTTTTGTGATCCTTCGGAAGCCCGGATCGAAGGAAGAAAGAAGCCATTGGTAGTCATTCATTTTGGGAGTTTCAAAGTTGCAGAAAAACATAAGGTGCACTTCTACCCCTATTGATTTCATTATAGTAATATCCTTGCTCGATTCAGATTGTTGTTTTGAAGAAAGAGCTCATCCGAGCGATGGATCGAGCTATTCTCATAAAATGACAAATTTCAAAAGATGTTTTTCATGCTTTTTTGATTAGATTTCCACATTCCATCATGTTCATGCATTAAATTAGGTTATATTTACGTTTCATTTCATTAAAATAGCATGTTCCATGAATTTATTTAATATTTCATGCATTCAGCTTCATTTAGGTAACCTCATGTTTTTGTCAGTCAGTCCACACATCATTTCATGTATTTATTTTTCGGTAAAAATACTGAAAAAATCATAATATATGCCCTTAGGTGTCTCTAACAATTTGTCAAAAATTCGGAATGATTTGAATTTGTTTACTGCGGTAAAAGTTCAAAATGGTAGGTCGGGTTCTGTTACCCGGGATATGTTTTGAAAATTTATCTCTGACTTGTAATATCGATATATCTCTCATATGAGGTCCAATTTTTTATCCGAAAGATGTTCTGAACTTGGGATAATGTATTGTTTTTAATTGGATTTTCTTAGATGTTTATGATTTTTTTTTATGTCTGAAAAAAATCTGAGAGTTCGAGACACGTGTCAGAGCCTGATTTGGGCATCTAAGACTTTGGATCAACTTAAGTCGATAATTTCTCTTTGGGTATTGCTCCAAATCCAAGTTTGTAAAAAGTGAATGTCATGCTCTATATGTCCTCTATTTTCATCTAAAAATTTATGATTTTTAGAATAGTCTTACTATCAGTTTCGGATTTTTCTTGTCAGTCTTTTGTTTTGTCATATTTGTCTGTTCTGTTGATTTAGGCAAGTAATGTTGCATTTATATCTTTGTTCCTGTTGCTTAAATGCTGAAATCATAAAAATGAAAGTTGTTCCTGCATCTGTCAATAGTTTCTCATTTAAATATCAGAAATTTTCATGGTCGGTTGCTATTGTTTTAGCATTTTATATTAGATCAGGTCGATTTCACCTCTGTCAGAGCCAAATTCCTGTTACCGAACTCACCGTAGTTCAAATCTTGAGACTGTAAAATCCAAAAGTGTTCAATTTTGGGTCCTTTAGCAGTCTGCAAAATATCAGATGTTTCTATGGTGTAAATTTTGTATTATCATATTAAGTATTGCATTTGGTTCGAGTCCGTAGGTAAAATTCGCCCATTTTAGGACTTTCTTTAAATTTCAGTATCTAAACTATATCATTTCTTGAGTTTTAGTATTCTAGTCTGTTTATTAGAATAGGTAGATGCTCCATACCGAATTTAACAGCATTTGGAATTCGTTTGATGCTCGGTTTAACCGTATCATCAAAATAGGGCCATGCAGGACCCTGATCCAAGCGAAAATCAAGCGAAATTCATTATTTTTGATGAATGATAGCGTGTCAAAATTATGATTTTACAGTCCTAATGTGTTTAGTAGCATGTCATCATGACCCATATTGCATTTCATCATCATTTGGTTCAATTCGAATTTCAAAATTTCAATTTTACCAAAATTTCCTTCAAAAAACCCTGATTTTAAAGGTATAACTTCAATATTAGGGGTATTTTGGTCAATTTGACCACAATTTCGAATTTCAAACTATTTCTTACTGGATTTTATTGCATTTACATTATTTCAAATATCAAAAAAGCATGAAAATAGGGTTTATATCCAACTAAGTCCAATAATTTCAGAATATTATTGAAAAATCTTGGAAAAACCCACATATTTGAACTAACCCCATTTAAAGTTTGGCAGGGACATTCAAAGGAAAGAGCTGAAGTCTGCAATTTGTTTTATTTCATTTATTTAGTGATGTAATAATGTAAATTTTGGAATAATATTTACTTTTACTGCTTAAATTAGAAAGCATATCATGTAGTTTAAATTTCTGCAATATCCTGATTTTGTGATTCACGCATTTTATCTCAAAAGCACTATGGATGTACACGAATGGCACGTGCACCAACTCTTAGGGAGTTGATGAACTCGGTGGAGTCCATATTTACAGCCCTAGTCGGAATATGGACGAGACCCAGATCCATCATCTTCCTACCAGTCACACTAAGCCTACACCCTTAGGCTATCTTCCAAAACTTCACTGCATATTTTCAATTTCATAAAGTATTTTACAATTAACTAAGTAAATTACAAGCATATTTACGGTCATAGTCGGAATATGTGGTAATATTACCTTAGCTTAATTCTAAAACTGCATATTTTCTGAAAAGAGGCTTTTACAAAATGACATTCATTCATATCATTTACATCATGAAATCACTGGTTTTTCTAATGATTTTCTCAAGAAAATTTCATTCTCAAGAAAATTGATTTCTCAAGAAACTCTGAAAAAATTTCACAATTAGTTTTCCCAAGTCAAGCTTTTCCACAGTTTTCTATGAAAAGGGTTATTTTCTTAAGATGTTCAAAAGGAGTCTCTTATCTTTCTCAAGAATTAAAATCGATCTCCAAGTGTTGCAAGGCTAAAATTCCCAGGATTTCAGTTTCCCAAGTTTCGTTTTTCCTTCTTCAAAAGTTTTCCAATGAATTTCAACCATATTCCAAAGAAAGCTTTTAAAACTTGAAGCTTTTCCTGACAAGTATTTTCCCTTTAAATGTTTACCCTTTCCTTAAGAATCCTTTCCATTTTCTCAGGAGTTTCAACCATTCATGATTTTCCCAAAACTTCATAAATTCTCTCAAGATTTCAAATCCTTTTCATCATAATTTTCTGAGAGATTGATTTCCACCTTTTTCCTGAGAAATGCTTTTCAACTCCAAATGTTTTCTAAGCATACATCATATTTTTCCAACTTATATTTTACCAAATTTCATAGCACATGCCTGAATTCTCTGTGCATTTAGGATAGAACACGATTTTGACAATTTAGCTAAGTCAAGCACTTTTTTGGTCCTTGGTTCGATTACCCCTGTTAAAGGTGGTAGGAACGGTCGAACCTCGTACCGACAGGTCGAGCCCCATCCCATGGATTTTCCCGCTATTTTAAAAAATGGAGGCGAGTATTTCAAAACAAATTTTCAAAACTTAGGTCAAGTTTGACTCGCGAAAAGCATGTTTTCCTCTTTTCCTCCCGCAAGGGAAGGGAAGACAGGAAAAAATTTGCGACGATAACAGGTTTGGCGACCGAGATGGGACTGTCTTCGTCTGATCAAAAGTATGCTTGACTTAGTTCAATTATCAAAACTGTGTTCTCAAAATGTCAGCTATTTTGCTTTTGATATCATGCAAACCTAGGAGCCTAGATTCTGACCTAGCTGACATTGATTGCATATAGCTTAGGCATGGTTTGGTAGGACCAAATTGAGGAGATATTTTCATGTTCACATAGACTTAGGTCTAAATACAACTCTCCTCAATTTAGGATCTGAATGCAAATAATGTATGCTTCTTCAAAGATTTTCAAAATCTATCTCTCTAGGATTTAGAGCCCTCTATTTCTTGCATGTGATTATTTTTCAAATCCCTTTACCTACTTTTACCCGGTCTTTACGTTGCTGGGCTCTCTTCTAGAACCCTAGTTCGGGACAGAGCCTCACAACTAGGCCACCTATTTGGGTTAGCGCCCCCCTACCACGTACTGCGGGACGCAATCCGAAGTATATCGGTAGGCGCTCAAGGATGTCGGAAAACCTTACCTTAGAACCGGAGTTGATATTATATGCCACGTACCTCGGATTTCAATTCGGGTATATCGACATAACTGGATTGGACAAATATGATCTAAACCTAGAGTTAGGATTAGAGTCCTACAGCTGTTTTCAAAATAATGCATCTAGAGTCAGCCTTCTAGGGAGTGTTGTATGTGCATAAATGTTTGTGCAGGATGTGATTGTTTGTATGCTACTTTTATTTCTCTCATATTTTCCCAAAAATATTTTCAAATTTCCATATTCTCATCCTTTCCCTTTACCTTGTCAAACCCTCGATGACTTTTCAAAATGTCCAATTTCTTTCAAAACTCCAGGTGATTTTCCATTCTACCGTTCTACTGGATATCGAATTTCAAGCTGCATTTTATATCCTGCCTGCAATTTTCAAAATTTCCATAATTTTCCTAAGTCTGATTTCGAGTCTTCCTATGTTTTCAGTCTGATGGCATCCAGTCAAGTCAATCCTATCTTTCTAGAAGGTCACATCTCCTATGAGGTACGACAAGGTTGTCCTGAACATCGAGCCCTTAGCACCGAAACTTTCATTCCCCGGTGGTATTATTCATGGCTCAAAAGCTTTTCTCGAATGTTCCCGGACCATTTGAGCGAGTGCGGATTAGAAGTGGCTTCAGTGGTCGGAAAGCAGACCGTCAATGGCAACATGATCCACACAATGGTGAAGCGATGGAATCCACGAACCTGTACCTTCTGGTTCCCGTGGGGAGAAATGACCGTTTTAATAGATGAATTTTCAGAAATTATGGGATTACCAGAACCAACCGGTCAACCAGGAGATCCGTTAGAGCATCAATTCCTGATCAATGTCAAGGGTTTGGACCCCCGAGACTCATTAGCTCGTATGACAGGCCGCCGATCTTGGCCCCTGATCCAGTTGGACAGAAATGAATATGTCAACCTGCTCGAGTTGTACCGTCAATATGGGACCTTCGTTGAAGTTAGCTCATTATCAAGGACAGCTAGAGAAAGGATCCAGAATGCAATGGTTTTATGCACTGTAGGATTAGCCCTCTTCCCAGATGGACAAAACTACATGGATATCAGAATAATCCAACTCATGAGAAGATTGAGAAGTCGACAAACCAACTGTCTCTCCATAGCCATGGCAACACTTGCTTTCCTGTATCGGGGTCTGACTCGTTTCTCACTCGGAGAATCCATCTTGGTTGAAGGATGCATCTACGCGCTTCAATCCTGGTTCTTCCAGCACATTCCAGCCCGAGCAAGCTCTTTCAGATACAATGGTCAAGAACTCCTTCTAGTGACACAGTACCGGTCCATGATCGACAACATTCAAGAAGATGACATAGTTTGGGATTACTTTGATCGACAATTGTCCCCTCCCAGATATACATATGCTTATGACAAGCTGTTCAAATTGCTGGGACCATTCTTCTGTACTTACTACCAAACGGAGCAATGTGTTTGGCAGTTTTCCCAGAGACAACAATATATCGAAGCCAGACTATTATCAGAAGCTATGGCAGAATTCAATCTCACTTTTACACAATGGTTTGGGGCATATCATTCTGCCCGCTACAGCTGGGATTCCTTTGTTTCTCTTAAAATCTTTCTTGGTCCTAGAGTGTCTGCCGACTATCATGAATGGTGGCAAATTGTTTGTCCTCCACCTCTTTGTCAAGATCAATAAAAGTTCAATTTTCTCATTCCAATAAAAATTTCTCTCTATTGTGGTTTGACGACCTCGCCTAGGTAACAAGGCATATTTTCGTTGTTTATTTCTCTTACAAAAAGAATGACAACACAATTGTCATGATTCCTGCGATGACTCAGTCCCTAGTAATGGGATATCTTTTTTCAAATTGTCTATCATATTTTCAACAAATATTTCTTCCAAAAACCAATTCCTTCAGAATCTAATCAGGTCTTTGCCCTGCAGAGAGCATCCACAACATTTGATGGTTTGGACAAGATCAGGCAAAAGAACAACGGTATCTCAATACTCCTTAGCTTCAGAAGAAGAGATGGGCTCCCCTCGATCCGACAGGAGTCAAGATCAGCAACAAGAAGATGATGGCATAGACCCGCAAATGTATGACATGTTCTGGAAGATGATGAACAAGATGATGAATGAGCAGCCCGGGACTAGTTCAGAAAAGAATCCATTTAGAGAAAAGTTTCATGGTCATAAGGATAAGAAGGCTTCCAAGAAGCAGGTTCAGCCAAAGGAAATTTCAGATGAATCAGACTCAATCGAAGACACTGATGAAGAATATGAGGTGTCTCCGGCATTTCAGAAACGGGGCCGAGAACAAAGGAAGAACCGCAAATCAAAAAGTCAAGTCACAGAAGAGCCTCTCCAAGCACAGTTCAGAGAAATGGCCAGAGTTGTTAAAGATATGCAAGCCCGCGACAAGGGCAAGAAAGTCTTCACCAGTGAGGACTTTTATGATGGCTTAGAAGGTGATGAAGATCTAGAAAACCTTCCTCGTAAATTCATCAAGTTCGACGGTTCTGGCGACCCAAAAGCTCATCTCGCCACATTCTTTGCTGAGTGCTCAAGGTTCAAGAGGGACAACTGAGCACTATTTCTATGTTTCCCCCACAACTTGGAAGGAGTTGTAGCTAAATGGTATGCTGAGCATATCAACCCCATCGAGCTCAAGGAGTTCGATAAAGTGGTGAACTTGTTTATCGAACGCTTCTTGTTCAACATAGAGGCGCTCCCAACACTAAGTCATCTCTACAATCTAAAGCAGAATGAGAACGAAAAGGCACGGGATTTCATTCACAGATGGAGGTCAGCCTGCAACAAAATGAGAGATCCCATATCTGAAAGGCATGCTTTATCACTAATCCTCAACAACTTCTCGCAACCATTAAGAGGATTAATCTCTACTGCACCATCTTATACTTTCATTGAGCTAACTGAGTGAGCAGAATGGCTCGAGCTGAGTGTGGAGAATGGAGTCTACGAAGGCTTCACATTTCCCAAGCATAACCCCCAAGGTGAACAGAAGAAGAAAACTCACTTCATCTATTCTGCCAATAACAGCAACAATAGCCGAAACCATTACAAAGGGCAGAAGAAAGATTACTGCTACGACGTAGGCAATTCGAATAACAAAGATCAGAAAGTGAAGCCTGCTCCTCAATACAGCAAGCCTCCTCAGCAGGATCAAGGGCCGAAACTGCGTGAGAAGACTAAACACAAAGGATGGAGATACGATAGAAAATTTACTCCTTTAGACCAATCACTTGAAGATGTGCTCGAGTATATGCTGTCGAAAGAAATGGTCAAGTTGCCTAGACTGGCTAATCCCCCTGTGCCTATGGAGAAATGGAAAGATCAATTTTGTAAGTTTCACAGGACAGTGGGACACAACACTGAGAACTGTTTTGTTCTCAAGAACATTGTGCATGATCTTATTGACAAGAATCTATTGGTAGAAGGAGAAGAAGAAGAGAAAATGGATATCCTCAAACAGCCCTTTCCTTCACACACCACAACAGTAGTATCTGAATAGTCATTCCTGCCTCATGAACACATCAAGCCATGTTCTGTTCAAGACCTCCAGATGCAACATCAGGTGTTAGTGCTACGACAAGCATGCCCACCTCCTAAGAAAATGGACATAATCTCAGCAATTGGTAAGATGAAAGTGTCTGAAGAACCTGCAAAGTCATCCCCCAAGTTAAAAGAAATTCCTAATTTTCTTGATCAGTTCATCAAGCCTATGCGGAAAAGGAAAGTCAGAAGCCTCTGACTGCTCTGTCCAATGTTTTCATCTTAGACTTAGCCAAGAGTTCCTGCAAGCATCAACAAGTACTGGATGATTTGCTCAGAAAAATCAAAGTCAAACCCAGTACCACACCTGAAGACATGGCTCAAATAGTGAATTCGGCCATGACCAATGCACCGATCACTTTCTCAGATGAGGACCTTCCAAAGCCTCATTCTTTTCATAATAATGCTCTGTACATCGTCGTTCGAGTAAGAGGGATGACAATACCTCATGTGCTAGTTGTGGAGGCAACAACCTCAATATCTGTCCGAAAATGACAGCAAAAGCATTAGGGATCAAGGACGAAGAATACATTTCAGATCCTATCACCATCTATGGGTTTGACAACCATGGTCAAACGGCAAAAGGCAAGATATACCTGGAGGTGTTCATCAATTATTCGGTGCACTCAGTGCTTTTTCATGTGGTCAATGTACCACCCACCTACAATTTGCTTCTTGGAAGAACGTGGATCCATAATGCGAATGCGGTACCTTCCACTCTTTATCAATGCGTAAAGTGGTCCAAAGGTGGAATGATTACAACAGTACTGGGAGAAGACCCAGAAGAAAGGCTCTCGCAGACTATGATCCCTAGACCATCATTCACTATAGATATTCCCAGCATCAGAGATAGCGAAGAAATCAATCTCGGAGAAAGTCGGGAAATACTTCAGACATCATCAGAACTATCTCTGCACACTGTAGCCATGACCCGATGGAGAGGTCCTGAATTCTTCAAAATTCGAGGCCGGATCAACAACAACGCTATTAAAGATCATCTGTTGTTCCCGCAATTCATGAAGGCAAGAAAGGGATTTGATTTACTCTTGAAATAGGGTTATCAACCCTTCAAAGGACTCAGTAAAAATGAAGATGGTCGCATCGAGCCAGTGATCCAGAAGCATCGTCCCCATAGAGCAGGACTGGGGTTTTCCGGCGGAAGCTCACCAAAGAAGACTATTTTTGTCAAAGGGACACATTGAGAGTCATTCATTATTTTCTTTCTATTCTTTTCAATAAATGTCTCATTTTATCAATGTCTCTGGTAAATTCAAAATCAATAAAATTCCAAGTTTCTTTGTCTATCTGGATGCCATCTGTCTCCTTTCTCTCTATCTCCTCATTTTATGATTTTAATGTCAATTTATGCATAATTCTCTCCAAATAATTGTTTGTCTTATGATGGGCGATTTTATCTGAATCAAGTTTCTCATCCAAAATTTCAGAATGTCTTCTCGGACAATCAAAAGGCTCGTTCTCAACCCAAAGGCTTTCCAGAAATCGACAACAATTCACCGAGTCAAAGCAAGTACGCAAGATGGCAAGGTCACAAAGCAGTCAGATGACTATGCAGAATTTGATCAGTCTCTTCAGGAATTGCCAAAGTTCGCCTCAGTTCAGAAGTAGGATTAACCATCAGCTATAGTCTAAGATCCAATCGAAAAGGTCAATATAGGTTCAGAGGACAATCCCAAGATTCTAAAAATCGGAGCCAGTCTGAGCCTGAAAGAGAAAGAAAGGCTCACTAATTTCCTCAGGCAACATGAAGAAGTGTTCGCATGGACATATGAAGATATGCCGGGTTTAGACTCAAAATTGGTCGAACACCATCTCATTTTAAGGCCAGATGCTAAGCCAGTTAAGCAGAAATTGAGAAAAATGTATCCCAGAATAGAACAACAAGTCAAAGAAGGACTCGAAGACTTGCTCAAAGCAAGATTTATCCGAACTATTGACTACCCATATTGGTTAGCCAATATTGTTGTTGTTCTAAAGAAAAGCGGCAAAGTGGGGATTTGCATAGACTTCAGAGACCTCAATAAAGCAACTCTGAAGGATGATTATCCACTTCCAAGCATCGATCTTCTGGTCGACAGCACGACAGGACATGCCATGTTCTCCTTTATGGACGGATATTCCGGCTACAATCAAATTAAGTTGGCCACCCGCGACCAATCAAAGACTTCTTTCACTACGCCTTGGGGCACTTTCTTCTATACAGCTATGCCTTTTGAGCTCAAGAATGCTGGAGCAACGTATCAATAAGTAATGGTCGTTATCTTTCACGATCAGATGCGCAAAATCATGGATGTGTATGTCGATGATATTCTCGTGAAATCCAGAGAGGAAGAAGATCACCTCGAAGCTCTTGACCAAGTTTTTAAGTGACTCATCCTTTATAAGTTAAGACTTAACCCCCAAAAGTGTGTTTTTGGAGTTGAATCAGGCAAACTGTTGGGTTTTCTGGTCAGTAAAAAGGGAATTGAAGTTGACCCAGCCAAAGCAAAGGCTATCATTGATATGCCACCCCCGAAAAATCTCAAAGAATTGCGTAGCCTTCAGGGATGCATGCAATCAATCCGGCGATTTATTTCCAACTTGGCAATGAGATGCAAACCTTTCAACCACTTGCTCAGAAAAGGAGTTAAGTTCGAATGGGGACCAGAATGTCAGCAATCATTCGATCGGATCAAGAAGTATCTCCTCAATCCTCCTATTTTAAAGCCGCCAAAATTAGGGAAATCTCTTTTGCTATACATATCAGTCAATCAAGTTGCATGCGGCGGATTCTTGGCGCAGTATAAAGAAGGCAGCTTGATAGAGAACGCCATTTACTGTGTGAGTAAGACGTTCGTAGACTATGAAAAGAAATACTCTCACATAGAGAAGACCTACCTAGCTCTGGTGTGGATGTGTCAGAAGCTAAGACACTACCTGCTGGCATCTGAAGTCAAAATCTTGTCTAAACTCAATCCTCTCAAATACATCTTGGAGCAACCTTTTCTCAGCAGACGGGTCGCCAAATGACAACTCTTACTAATGCAGTATGACTTAGAATATGTCTCGCAGCAATCAATCAAAGGACAAGCAATTGCTGATCAATTGGCATATTTTCCTCTGGTAGAAGAAGTAAAAGCCGAAGATGATTTCCCGGATGAGCAAATCTGCAACATCCAGCAGTATCCAATCTGGAATTTATTTTTCGACGGTTCCAAAAACATGGCAGGAATAGGCATTGGAATCTTATTAATCACTCCTGAGAAGGAGATGATTCCATTTTCTCTCAAGTTAGATTTTCAATGTACCCACAACATGGCTGAGTATGAAGCCCTGATTCAAGGTCTAAAGATTCTATTAGACTTTAATGTCAAGAAAGTGCATGCCTATGGTGACTCATTACTCGTTGTCAATCAAGTCTGAGCCGAATGGCAAGTGAAAGATCAAAAGTTATTTCCTTATCAAAAAATCGTTTCAGCTCTTGTCAGCAAGTTTGAAGAATTTCAGCTCTTTCATATTAAGAGAGATTTTAATCAAGTGACCGATAGTCTGGCCAACTTAGGCTCCATTATGGCATTCAAGAATGGAGAATCTTGTCGCTCCTTCGAAATTGGCAGACTTGACCAACCTGCCTTCCTTCCAACAGAAGAAGTAAACCAAGCTGAGCAAAAGAAGAAGCCTTGGTATTACAAGATCAAGAACTTCATAGAAACTGGGGAATTTCTTCCAGAACTCTCAAAGAAAGAGCAGCAAGCAATCCAACGTATGTCTACTCGATATTTCATTTAAGCCAATGTCCTTTATCGTCGAGGATTCAGTTCAGAGTATTCCAGATGCTTAGACAAAGACGAAGCCAAAGAAGTCGTGCGAAAAGCACACGACGGCATTTGTGGTGGCCATGTCGGCTACCAAACCCTTGTCAAGCAGATCATCAGAGCAGGTTACTATTGGAAGACTATGCAGCAAGACTACTACCATTTTGTGAAGAAGTATGTCAAATGTCAGATACATGCACCTTCTATTCATGCTCCAGCAACATATTTACAGTCCGTTGTCTCTCCATGGCCGTTCTCTATGTGGGCCACTGACGTCGTAGGTCCCATCACTCGCTCTACTTCAAATGGCCACAAATACTTTCTCACCGCAACAGAATATTTCACCAAGTGGGTAGAAGCCATCACTCTTCGCACAGTAGAAGGCCAACACGTGGTCTCTTTCATCCACAAGAGCATCCTTTGCCGTTTCAGCATCTCGCATGACATCGTGTCAGATAATGTCAGTCACTTCAAGAATGAAAAGATAAAGACATTCTGCTCAAAGTTCAAAATCTATCATCATTTTTCTGCTCCCTACTATCCTCAAGGGAATGGTCAGGCAGAAGTCACCAACAAAATTTTAATTCGTATCTTAGAGCAAACGGTAGAAATAGGTCGTGACTGGCATGAGAAGATCCACGATGCACTATGGGCCTACCAGACCACCATTCACACTCCAACAAATGCTACTCTATCAGAACTGGTCTATGGAACAGAAGTAGTATTGCCGCTGCATATTCAGAAGCCCGCTTTGAAATTTGCATCACTTATAGAATTACCACTTGATCAATACCAGCAGCAGTGATTGGTACAGCTAGACTTGCTCGACGAGAGAAGATTAAAAGCAGCAGAGCATGCTCAATCCTATCGCCAGAGAGTAGCCAGGCAATATGCGAAGTTTGTCATCGAAAGAAGATTCAAAGTCAATGATTTAGTACTTTGATCCACAACTTATCTCAAGCATCATTCTGGCGGTAAATGGTCGCCAAATTGGGAAGGTCCATATGTCGTCAAAGAAGCATTACCCCGCAACTCATATCGGCTCATCAACACTGATGGGGTAGAATTGCCAGATCCCATTAATGCTCGACACTTGAAAAAGTTCTATACTTGAAACATTTATTCTCCTCTTGTAATCCTCCTATTTTCTTCAAATAATGATCAAACTTTCCTTCCCAGTTACACTGGGGCATTTTTAAAATTTTGTTCTATATGCAGGCAGGATAAACAAATTCCTCATTTTACACACTCATGCATTCATGAGCATCAATTTGCATTCGACTACATTAATAACAATCTGGTCAGTACTGGGATTTTAACAAACAACACCATCACAACTCCTAATTGTCATTCAAAATTGAAAAACAATCATTAGTACTGAACCAAAATCCAGTGCTCGAACTGGTATTATTTCAAAATCCAGTGCTCGAACTGGTATTATTTCAAAATCCAGTGCTTGAACTGGCATTATTTTAAAATCCAATTTTCAAGTTGGTCTATATTTTTCTGTGAAAAACCGAGTTCCGACTCGGGTTTTTCTCTCAAAATTATTTTTCCTTTGAAGATCTGAGTTCCAACTCAGGTTTTCCTTTAAATCATTTTTCTTTGAAGATCCGAGTTCCGACCCAGATTTTCCTTCAAATCATTTTTTCCTTTGAAGATTTGAGTTCCGACTCAGGTTTTCCTTTAAATTATTTTTTTTTCTTTGAAGATCCGAGTTTTGACTCGGGTTTTCCTTCAAATCATTTTTTCCTTTGAAGCTCTGAGTTTCGACTCAGGTTTTCCTTTAAATTACTTTTTCTTTTAAGAGTCGAGTTCCGACTCGGGTGTTCCCTTTGATGTCTTCTTTATAATCGTTGTAATTTTGAAAAGATTTTTAATGTAAAACATGTGAAAACCAGACATCAAATAATAAAAACCGGTTCTCACTAGTGGATGAGACCGGGTCGAACTCAGGGAACGGGAATATTTTGTATTCAAGCACACAATTCTAAACTATTCTTTATTGCCGAATTATTGAAATGTAAAAATGTTCAAGAAATGTAAAATCAACTAACTATTACAACAAATGAATACCCTTCGCAGAGGGAGTAAAGTGCAATATTTACAAACCCAATTTAAATTCCTAATTCTAAACTAAAAAGTAAAAAGAAGCTTTATTCTTCATACTTCGTGTCATGTAATCGCTTCTGCTCCAGTCCTGTGCTATCCTGCACAGATCAAACGAACACGAGCAGTACCAGAGATAGAAATAGAAACCTATATTGAACTAGCTAACTCTTAAAAACACTGAAGGATATTAACAAAAGAATCCAAAGCCAATTAAAACTACATTAACTAACACAATTAACTAAATTTCAATTCACTAACACTCAACTTTATAAAATCTAATTATTTCAATTAACTAATAATGAAGACAATTAATCACTATTACTTCATTAACAAACTATGAACATACACTATTGAAAAACACAATATTAACAAACATTGAAAGAAGTAAAATCAAGAATTGTAAAAATCAAGAAATGACTAATGAAGAATCAGAAATTCAGGTATTTGAAAACAATAAGAAAAACATGTAAAACAAGCTAACAGAATGGCAAAGAAAAACTAATTTGTAAAAAAATATTAAATGAGGCAAAACAGGAAGAATTTTTTATAAAAAAAACAGGAAATTGGAAATTGTATAATACCTAAGAATCCAATAGTGAATCACTCACTAAAATCTTGCTATCAAACCTGATCCAGAACTTCTTAGATCAGTTTATCCATATTCACAGTAGAAGTCAGTATCTAACAACCACTTAATCCGAAAACTCAATACATCGTAATCAATTAAGCTGGAAACTTAGGCATTTGGGTAAAATATTGATCAATGTTTATACAGGCCATGTTTCAGTAATCCTATTCCACTATGAACCAGATCTTCACTATGAAAGAAAAAAAATTCCGGTGAAGCAGAGTTGATTCCGATCAGTTATCCACATCAACTCCAAATGAAAATCTGTTTTTAGAATCACAAATCAACTGATCCAGAACACATCGAATTTCAATTGATCCGGTTGAAAATCTGTATCCAAAGACAAGATTAGAATTCCATTCAATGATTTATCAAATATTTTGAAGAACTGTATTGGATTCGGGTGACAGAAAATTTTTTTGAATCAAACATAGGAAATATGAAATTCAAAATGTGAACTAAACGTTAAAAATCAATATGCATCTAACTAAAACATCAATTACAAAGTTAATCAGCAAACTAAAACATCAATCTCAGAATTGATCAGCAGAAAAAAAATTCAGAACAACAGTGATCGATTTATATTTTTTCGTTTTATTTCTATTTTTTTTTCTTTTCAGACAAACACAATATAATCGGACAAGTTGAAAGAAGAAGAAGTAATCAAAAGAAGAAGAAGAAGAAGAAGAAGAAGAAGATCAGAAAACGAAGAAGAAGAAGATCTGAAGGAGAAGAAGAAGAAGAAGATCAGAAAACGAAGAAGAAGAAGATCTGAAGGAGAAGAAGAAGATGAAGAAGAAGTAGAAATCGACTTACCGTAACTGGAGCTGGAAGAAATCGGAGAAAGGTGTGGCGGCTTCCTCCACCACTGCTGTCACCGGACTGAAGACTCCACCACCACCGGCTTGAAAGAAAGGGAAAGAGGAAGAGGGGAAGAGGATAGGGGAAAAGAGAGGGAAGAAGGGTCCGGCGGTAGTGGAGAAGGGAAGAAAGAAGAAGGAAAAGAGGGGGAAAGAAGAGAGTTTCAGCCGTGAATGGGGAAGCGCCCGATTTTTTTTTAGTTATTGGGTTTTAAAAGCCCCAAACTGGCTGGAACCGGTTTCAAACAGAAATTTTTCAGTTTTAAAACAATGCAAACCGGTTCCAGCCGGTTTGCTTATTAATTTTTTAGTTTTTAAAATTCAAAAACCGTGTAAACCGGTTTATTAGAATTTTTTTTTCAAAAAGTTACAAACAAAACTTTTTTTATTTATAAAGAAAATAAAACTATTCTACTAATTTTTTTTCTTCTTTTCTAAAAAAAAACAAATACTTAAAATGAATATAAAACTATTTTTCTCCATTTTTTTTATTTTTTATTTTTATTTTTAATGAAAACTAAAACTAAAATACTATGACTATAACAAAAACTAAACTATGCATAAAAATGTTAAATAAAACTATTTTTCATGCATTTTCTATTTTTAAATCATTTTAGCATATTTACTCAAAAATTAACATAAAATTGGGTTTTTGAAACATTATTTTATAAAATCATGCATATTTTAATGTTAATTAACCCTGAATTATATGCATGATCAAATACCCTCATGCTTATGTTTTGCTAGTCCTCGAGCAAACTAGAAAAATGCATGAAATGGAAACTATCACCTAACTCACTTTTGTAGGAATCACGGTTGTATTTAGCTCATGCAACAAGCCCTTTCAACCCCTGGGTTACCCCAGTGGACGAGTAAGGTCTCGTGAGGGTTTGCAGTGATGCTACCCACAAACATCTCTGTCATGTATGCATAATATTACACATCCTCACAATCAGTAGGTAATCAAAGACTTTATTTTCACAAATATTTCCTGTTATTTCAAAATCAAGACATAATTAGAGTCTTTTATCTACCACCACAGAAAAAGAATTTCTTTCACTTTTCTAAATATCACAATTATTTATGTTTTATTCTTAGAAAATCCAATAAAAACAAGTTATCATTTACTTATCCTTACTCATATGTTTTCAGCCCAGGTTTTCTCAATCACACTTCTAAGCACTGAACTTTTCTTTCTTTTTAAGCTCTTTTCTCTCTTTTTTTTTCATTTTTCACGCTTTTTCTTTTTGCGCACTTATTCTTCTCTTATAGCTTGCGTGTGGTCTGCTTCTATGCCTTGTGCAATGTCAATATCTTTTATACTTTCAATGCATACCAAAAGATATCAACTAAGACATAAAAGTGACTTCCTTCATTCACCCTTATAATATGAGAGTCAAACATTTCAACTTGTATCTGTTCTCAGTTACTTAGGATCACGAAGTTTTCCACTCTCCTTTTCGAAAATGGAATTAGAAGTTTCAACTTACATCTAAGTTTTGTCTACTAAGGATTGTGGAATTATCCAAACAACCTAACGCATGCTTCTTTTTTTCACTTTTTGAGCTCATTTTTACGCTTTTGTTCATTTGCTTAGTTTTTCAAAAATAGAACTGCGCATATTCATATTTATGATTCAAAATAAATTCTAACATGTATCTATCATCATTTCTTTGAAATCCGCATAAACAACCATAATTTTTAGATCCATGTCAGAAAATTTTTTCGTGGGGCTTAAAAATCCTCTAAAAACATCAGATTTGAAATAACATTCATATAAGTTCAGACTCTTTCTTTAAAAATCTACTTTTCATGAGAAATGTATAAACATGTGCAAGAACGTAAACAGAAATATCAAGGTGTGCAAACTACACCCTCCCCCATGCTTGAATGACACTGTCCCAGTGACACTCCTCCATGCTTATATGAAACTACGTGAATGCACATGAGAGAAAATAAATGAGGGAAAAGAGTAGAATAACCTGACATGAATTAAAAATACACGTTCTATGAATGTAATGAATGCAATGTATACATGACAAAACATAAAACTCATGAATGAAACAAAAACAACATGAAAAACTCATGAAGAAGTAAAAACAAAATAAAATCTATAAATTCTAAGCAAATCTAATAATATACAAGATATGGGTTGCCTCCCATAAAGCGCTAAGTTTCACGTCCCCAGCCAGACGGATCCATGGAAAAACCTTCATCGTCCATGAGATCAATGGACATGAAGTCAGGCTCAATGAGGCTCTATAAAGAAAAGTGTGTCATCTGTGACACTACGCAATGTATTTCCATCCCGTCTACCTCTAACTGTAGGATCATAACTCTCTCAACGTGAAGAACAGAGATTAGTCCCATCTGAGAGACTGGTCAAGGAATGAGAGTCTAGGACCGACCGACTATCAATGAATGCAACTTCAGACAAGTGGTGAATATGATCTGGCTTGACTTGGTCAAGCACCTTCTGCATCTGCACCTCTTGCTTACTAAAAACAATCGGTGATCCTACAGACTGAGAAAATGGGGCTTTATATGATGATAATGCATGATGTGGGTAAGGCCCCTTCTGTTGAGGTATCATGGAGATCGACTCGTCAACAGAAATGATATGAGGTTCATGAGTTGATTCTTGAGTGGAGTGACATGCCTTCCCATACTGAAGGGATGTAACAGATTTGACTTGCTCATGATGTGAATCGGTGGGTTGCAAGTCAAATGACATGGAATCCTCTCCCTTTGAGACAACAGACTGACTATGAAGGTTCTCCTGGCTTTGCCTAATGAAAGTCTCAACCAACTATCCCATTTGAGTCTCTAGCTTGGCTATTGACTGCGTATGGGAGCTCAAAAGTTGTAATATCCTATCTTGGAAGGATTGACTAAATGAAGGCTCATGAGAATGGGGTTGAGTATAAGCAGGTTGGGCTGGAGGATGAACCTGTGGAAAAATGGGATGCGAGTAACCTTGTGAAGGGTTACTGGGTCTATACTGGGTCTAGGAGGGCTGATGGGATGGGGAAATAAACTGGTTTCGCCAACCTGGGTTATATGAGGATGTAAATGAATCGGGCATGGGTTTAGCGAAACCTTGGGCAGCATTCACCTGCTCCTGAACGAATTCAGGATATAATGGTGCTGCCGGACAATCTGAAACACAATGTGCAGGGCTAGCACATAGCTCACACACTCTTTCTATTGGATTTCTCGAAGAATTGGCTAGGAATTGATCTAACTTCCTAGTCAACTGGTCAACCTTGGTACGTAATTCTAACTCGGACCCAACTTCGGAAATCCCAACTTTCCTAGGACCACTAGACAGGGATGTAGTCCTATTGAGCCGTGAAGACAAGGTATGATGCATCGTGTTTTCACTCAAGGTCTCGAATAGAGACCATGCCTCGTCTTCACTCTTGAGCATAAAAGTGCCCCCACAAGACGAATCAACCATTTGACGGTGCTTTTCAGTAAGCCCGTCATAAAAATACTGCACCAACTGCCAACGAGGCACCTGGTGATGGGGACACTTGCGGAGAAGATCTTTTAATCTCTCCCAAGACTCGTGAGATTGTTCTCCCTCAATTTGAGAAAAACTGGTTATAGCTTTACGAAATTGGTTCGTCTTACCAATTGGGAAATATTTTTTTAAAAATTCTTTTTGCATTCCTTCCCAAGTAGTAATACGAACCGTCTCAAGAGATTTTAGCCAGTGCTTAGCTTTATCTTTGAGAGAGAACGGAAACAAAGTCAACCGCATAGCATCATCTCCAAAGTTATTGATTCACACAGTCGAGCAAATCTCAAGGAATTCGTCGAGATGACGATATGGGTCCTCAATGCTAAGGCCATAAAACGAAGGTAACATTTGAATCACACTGGCCTTAATCTCAAAATGGCTCGCTCCTACATCAGGTCTCGTGATGCAGGAGGTGGGAGTATACGTATTTGGCATGAAGTACTCCCTCAAAGGACGGATCAATTGATGATCGTCAGCCATTGCGTACACCTTGAAGTAGACCGGTGTAGCACACGTCCTAACTTTGGGTTTTCTACCTAACTAACTCACTAAGCGGCCAAACCACACAAACCACAAAACGAGTGAACTAAAAACAACAAAAACTAAACAAACACCACGCAGTTACATATAACAGAGATTATGCAAAGAAATATGAAATCTATGTGTACGGTACCAATCGTACACAGTCACCTCTAAGGGGGTCCTAGTAGGTGGGCTGTGCAGAAAAATAAGCTCGTCTCTAAGATATGCACATATGTGGTTCTAAACCTAAATGCACACAAACAGTAGGCAATAAAGTGAATACTAATATTACGCCGTTCTCCGGCAACGGTGCCAAAAATTTGATGTCTTCTTTATAATCGTTGTAATTTTGAAAAGTTTTTTAATGTAAAACATGTGAAAACCAGAAATCAAATAATAAAAACCGGTTCTCACTAGTGGATGAGACCGGGTCGAACTCAGGGAACGGGAATATTTTGTATTCAAGTACACAATTCTAAACTATTCTTTATTGCCGAATTATTGAAATGTAAAAATGTTCAAGAAATGTAAAATCAACTAACTATTACAACAAATGAATACCCTTCGCAGAGGGCGTAAAGTGCAATATTTACAAACCCAATTTAAATTCCTAATTCTAAACTAAAAAGTAAAAAGAAGCTTTATTCTTCATACTTCGTGTCATGTAATCGCTTCCGCTCCAGTCCTGTGCTATCCTGCACAGATCAAACGAACACGAGCAATACCAGAGATAGAAATAGAAACCTATATTGAACTAGCTAACTCTTAAAAACACTGAAGGATATTAACAAAAGAATCCAATGCCAATTAAAACTACATTAACTAACACAATTAACTAAATTTCAATTCACTAACACTCAACTTTATAAAATCTAATTATTTCAATTAACTAATAATGAAGACAATTAATCACTAATACTTCATTAACAAACTATGAACATACACTATTGAAAAACACAATATTAACAAACATTGAAAGCAGTAAAATCAAGAATTGTAAAAATCAAGAAATGACTAATGAAGAATCAGAAATTCAGGTATTTGAAAACAATAAAAAAAACATGTAAAACAAGCTAACAGAATGGCAAAGGAAAACTAATTTGTAAAAAAATATTGAATGAGGCAAAACAGGAAGAATTTTTTATAAAAAAAACAGGAAATTGGAAATTGTATAATACCTAAGAATCCAATAGTGAATCACTCACTAAAATCTTGCTATCAAACCTGATCCAGAACTTCTTAGATCAGTTTATCCATATTCACAGTAGAAGTCAGTATATAACAACCACTTAATCCGAAAACTCAATACATCGTAATCAATTAAGCTGGAAACTTAGGCATTTGGGTAAAATATTGATCAATGTTTATACAGGCCATGTTTCAGTAATCCTATTCCACTGTGAACCAGATCTTCACTGTGAAAGAAAAAAAAATTCCGGTGAAGCAGAGTTGATTCCGATCAGTTATCCACATCAACTCCAAATGAAAATCTGTTTTTAGAATCACAAATCAACTGATCCAGAACACATCGAATTTCAATTGATCCGGTTGAAAATCTGTATCCAAAGACAAGATTAGAATTCCATTCAATGATTTATCAAATATTTTGAAGAACTGTATTGGATTCGGGTGACAGAATTTTTTTTTGAATCAAACATAGGAAATATGAAATTCAAAATGTGAACTAAACGTTAAAAATCAATATGCATCTAACTAAAACATCAATTACAAAGTTAATCAGCAAACTAAAACATCAATCTCAGAATTGATCAGCAGAAAAAAAATTCAGAACAGCAGTGATCGATTTATATTTTTTCGTTTTATTTCTATTTTTTTTTCTTTTCAGACAAACACAATATAATCGGACAAGTTGAAAGAAGAAGAAGTAATCAAAAGAAGAAGAAGAAGAAGAAGAAGAAGAAGAAGATCAGAAAACGAAGAAGAAGAAGATCTGAAGGAGAAGAAGAAGAAGAAGATGAAGAAGAAGTAGAAATCGACTTACCGTAACTGGAGCTGGAAGAAATCGGGGAAAGGTGTGGCGGCTTCCTCCACCACTGCTGTCACCGGACTGAAATGTCCACCACCACCGGCTTGAAAGAAATGGAAAGAGGAAGAGGGGAAGAGGATAGGGGAAAAGAGAGGGAAGAAGGGTCCGGCGGTAGTGGAGAAGGGAGGAAAGAAGAAGGAAAAGAGGGGGAACGAAGAGAGTTTCAGCCGTGAATGGGGAAGCGCCCGATTTTTTTTCAGTTATTGGGTTTTAAAAGCCCCAAACTGGCTAGAACCGGTTTCAAACAGAAATTTTTTAGTTTTAAAACAATGCAAACCGGTTCCAGCCGGTTTGCTTATTAATTTTTTAGTTTTTAAAATTCAAAAACCATGTAAACCGGTTTATTAGAATTTTTTTTTTAAAAAGTTACAAACAAAACTTTTTTTATTTATAAAGAAAATAAAACTATTCTACTAATTTTTTTTCTTCTTTTCTAAAAAAAAACAAATACTTAAAATGAATATAAAACTATTTTTCTCCATTTTTTTATTTTTTATTTTTATTTTTATTGAAAACTAAAACTAAAATACTATGACTATAACAAAAACTAAACTATGCATACAAATGTAAAATAAAACTATTTTTCATGCATTTTCTATTTTTAAATCATTTTAGCACATTTACTCGAAAACTAACATAAAATTGGATTTTTGAAACATTATTTTATAAAATCATGCATATTTTAATGTTAATTAACCCTGAATTATATGCATGATCACCCTTAAATCAGTTTCTTTTGTTGATCCGGGTTCCGACTCGAGATCTCTCTACCTTATTTGAGCTTTTCATTTTCTTTTGTTGATCCGGGTTCCGACTCGAGATCTCTCTACCTTATTCGAGCTCGAATTCGAGCTCTTCATTTTCTTTTGTTGATCCGGGTTCCGACTCGAGATCTCTTTATTTATTCGAGCCCCGACTCAAGCTCTTCATTTTCCTTTGTTGATCCGGGTTCCGACTCGAAATCTCTTTATTCGAGCCCTGAATCGAGCTCTTCATCTTCCTTTGTTGATCCGAGTTCTGAATCGTGATCTCTTTACATTATTCAAAGCTCTGATTCGAGCTCTTCATTTCCTTTGTTGATCTGGGTTCCGACTCGTGATCTCTTTACTTTATTCGAGCTCTGACTCAAGCCATTTACTCTCCTGCATTGATCCAAGTTATGTCAACCCTCAAGGTCAGTCAATTTCTCAAAGTTGATATTTTGCCCACCAATTTCCAATTTAAATCTTCGAATCACTCAATTCTCCAATTTTGACCTTCGAGCCACACAATTTCGACCTTTTGGTCAACCAATTCCCAATTTCGACCGTTAGGTCATCCAATTTTGACCTCCGGGTCATTCAATTTCCAACAATCAATTTTCTAATTTCCAATTTCGACCTTTGTGTCAATCAATTTCAATATCCAATTTCAATCATTTTCTCTTGCGAGAGACCCTTTTTAGGGAGAGTTCGAGGGAGCTCGTTCTTTTCGCATGCTATCCAATTCGTTCATTTAGCCTCTTTTTAGGGAGAGTTTGAAGGGACTCGCATCTTCGTGAACCGTTTGCAAAACAATTTCCAATTTTACACAAGGAACCCTTTTATAGGGAGAGGCTCAACGGAGACTCGCTTTCCTTGTGGCCCCCCTAATTTTCATACTAGGTCATTTTCGTCGTAAAGGACCCTTTTTCTAGGGAGAGTGTGATGGAATCGTTCCTTTCATGACCCAATTTCCTGACCTCACTATTATCGGCCCCCTTTCCATAAGAGAAGCCTAATATTAGGGAGCTTTGACGAAAGCTTAATTTCTCTTCGAAAGTTCGTTTTGCAAACACCTCCTCTTCAGGGAAGAGAGGAGTATTTCTCATTTCCCATTCAGATAAGGGCTAAGCCTGAGTCTCTCTTTTTGGGGAAAAAGAGAGGAGAATTTTTGTCACGGATGTATTGAGCCAGACCTCAAACACTCTCTTTCACCCAGGATTTCAAGAACATGTTGTCAATTTGTCAATCAAATTATTTGTTGATTTCAGAGTCTTTATTGCACAAATCTCTATCTCGGTTTACCTTTAGCATTACTTCCAAAAAGTGAAGATTTTGCGAAAAGAGATTCGAAATTCAAATTCTTTCTATTGGCCAAACAAAGGATGAAGGATAAATCCTCGATATGGCCAGAAAAGAAGATTCAACGTTATCGCAAGGCCATAGATGATTGATATTGATCGCAGTCAATGGCACATCTTTAAAGACTATTCTTGCAAAAATGAGGCAGTGGAAATATCCTGAGTGCTAGAAAAAGAGAGAATTCACCCAAGCCCTGTCTCCTCAAAATCACCTAAGCTGCAATTAAATATCCGCAAAAGGGATCTCTCACTTGTCGTCAAGATGAAGGCGAATTAAGCGAGTAGACCCCCGGGGCCAAAGAAGATTTGAAACATCTCCAAGATGACAGAATTTGTGATGGACCCTTTCAGGGAAAGTCCAAAGCACTGTCGAGATAAAGGCAGATGCGATGAACCTCTTGACAATCCCTAAAAGATATTTAATTTCCACTATCATCCAAAAATCTCTAACTCATAAGCCAACATCATCGAAGAAGGATCGAAACATCTCTAAGTTGAAGGAGTTTGCAACGTACCCTTCCCAAAAGAGAGCAAGAGAGGAAAAAGAAAGAGAGAAAAGTCAAGACATCTCCAAAATGAAGGAGAATGTAACCAAAACCCAAGAGAGCCAAAAGAGTGCAGAAAGATTATCATGAGAGAAGCTCTCAGGATATCAAAGTTGCCAAATCTATCAAGAATCCTCTTTAATTTTGTGAAATTCTATTATCAATATCCTTTCATCAATTGCTTTCATAATATCAAATTCTCTTTTCTGTTCATGTCGAGGAAATTGATGACTTCCTGGAAAAAGGTCAATTGCAAGCAATTTGGATTCCCAATCTTGATTCTACGAAGTGAAGCTCGTTTGGAGGTAATGCTTCAGGTAGAAAAGAAGGAATATTTTTGCAACAATGTGCATCATTTCCAAATACTTTGAATCAACAACAGAATTCTCAACATTTTGACAATATTTTCTAGCTATCCTGACGTGAAGTGAGAGCTTGATGTCCGTTTTTGATACATCCTGACACCATTTTCAATCCCTCTTAAGCACTTGATTTCTTCCCTTCTTTGAGAACGTGAGCTCTCAAGTTCGTACACTTCCTTGTGTCCCCACTGTCCAACCATTGACAGTCCCATTTCGGTTCGAGGTCGAACCACCAATCATTTTCTCGCAAAAGGCAATTTTAAAAGCTATTTAGTTTCAGCAATGAGACACCCAAGATCAACCCCTTTTCAAGCTTTAGGGACCCCATTTTTCTTCCTTTTGCAAAACCCCTGTCGGATTTATTGTGCAAAATCCGAAGGTTTCATCATGGTCTCTTCTTTCTAGGATTCCATCCATTCTCCGCCCAATCAAGTTAAGGGTATAAACCTGAGCCTCATTCAAAGAGGTATTTTATTCTCTGCCCAATCAGGTTAAGAGTATAAACCTGAGCCTCATTCAAAGAGGTATTTCATTCTCCGCCCAATCAGGTTAAGGGTATAAACCTTAGCCCCATTCAAAGAGGTATTTCATTTTCCGCCCAATCAGGATAAGGGTACAAACCTGAGCCTCATTCAAAGAGGTATTCCATTTCCCGCCCGATCAGGATAAGGGTATAAGCCTGAGTCTCTTTTGGATGAGATATTCCATTCCCCAATCAGGTCAAGGGTTAAAACCTGAGCTTCGTTCCATACGAGGTATTTCTGTCCCATCCAGGTTAAGGGCAAAAACCTGAATTTCACCGCCACAGAGCGAATCATTTCTCTTCATTTTCCATTTCATATCTATCATCTTCACTGGGCTAACTTCCTCACACCCAGTCAGATCCTTCTAACTGAGGCATTTTTTTTATATAACCCAAATTTGGTGTGTTTTTCTTTGCCACTAAGCTCGGCCACGAGCCAGCTTAGTAGCAAAGAGGGGCATATGTAAACACCCCAAATTTTCACTCACCTCCCCGACATTGCTACCAAGCATCATCATCCAGCCTCTGAAATCACCGAAGGGCAAAATGGTCATTTTCTGAGATTGAACCTTGCAGAAAGCCTAAAATTTCATTCCTGAGCCTTAAAATTTTTATATTTAGGTTCAGAAACATCTTCAAACTATAAATTTTCAAAATCCTATTCCCGACAAAAAGCTAGAATTCCCAAGCCCTGGCTCAGAATAGCATTTCTTGAAACATGTCATTGCATAGTATTGCATAAGCATTTCATATCACTGCACTGCACAGCATGTCATTTCGAGGTCCAGAACTCTCGATTTCAAAATTTTCAATCCAGATGCAAATTTTAACTCTTTTCAAAATTGATTTCAAAACCCTAGGTCTTCAAAATGATCAAGTCTTCCCATTTTACCCCCAGGACTCTAAATTTCAAAATAGTTTCTCAAGAAAACCATCTGGATAGTTTTCAATATGGATTTCAGCCACTTTATCTCAGATCTTCCCCTTTTGTCAGCAATTTCCAATATCATTCTTCTGCAAAATCACCCCATAGGGGCCAACTCTTTTCAAAACTTCTGTTTTTGCCAATTAGTCCAAATTTTTATGAAAATTCCAAAAAGAGGTTTTCTGTCTTGTCTTTATTTCAATAAAGAAGCAATGTGGGGCCCACACTGTGGTGGTGTCACATAGGCTTTTCTTTTGAAAAACCCAAATTTTGAAAAACCCAAAAATATAGGAGACTTGTCCCTGGATTGGCGCCACTTCTCCTTTTCTCTCTCCTCCCATTTCCCTGCCATGTGTCAACGTGGGGTTCACCTAGAGGTGGCGCCACATGTCATTTTCTCTCTCTTTCCATTTCTTTGCCAAGTGTGAGTGTGGGGCCTCTTTAAAATGGTGCCACATGTCCACCATCTTCACCCTGTGCCATGTGTCACTCCCATGCCACCTTGAGATGCCACTTGTCATGTGCTGCCCTGTCCAGAAAAAGTAGAGTTGTCTCCTTCTAAGGTGGCACCATTTGAGGTATTCTCTCCTGCAGCAGACACGTGTCATTCTCTGCTCTTCTTAGAAAAAGCAAATGACACATGTCATTCTCTGCTCTTCTCAGAAAAAGCAAATGACACATGGCATTCTTTGCTCTTCTCAAAAAAAGCAAATGACACATGTCATCCTCTGCACTTCTTAGAAAAATCAAATGACAGGTCATTTTCTGCTCTCTTCAGAAAAAGCTAGAATTCAAACATTCAAATCCTTCCAGAGGTGGCGTAAATCCTGAACTTTACCTTTTCTATCTAGTCTGAGATGGCGCCTCATGGACTTGTCCCTCCTCTTCCCTTTGCCACGTGTCACTACAGGATATCCCTGAGGTGGCGCCACATGGCCACCCTCTATTCTTCCAAAGCCAGCCTCATTTGAATTTCAAATACAGCCTCTGAGTTGGCGCCATTTGAGAAGACTCCTCCAGCTAGCTTATACTTGTGAGAAGCAAAGCCATCCTGAACTGCCACGTGTCCAAATCCCCCTACATCAGAAAAAGTGGAAGCAACCCTTCTCTGAGGTGGCGCATTTTGCTTCCTCTGTTTCTATCCTCCTGCCACATGGCAGTGTGGAGCCACCCTGAGATGGCGCCACGTGTCAGCCTCTGCTCCCTCCAGAAAAAGCAGAAATTTGAATATTCAAACTACTCAGAGGTGGCACCACATGGCATGCTCCTATTCCTTCTAGAGTCAAACCTCAAACTCCCTTTTGAGGTGGCGCCATTCCAGAACCCCACTTGGCTTCAATTTTCATTTTTCGTTTTATTCAGAATAAAAGTAGCCTACCATGAGGTGGTGCCATATGAGGGCTCCCTGCAAAAAGCAAACTTTGAATTTCAAACCCCAGGTAGCACCCTCTGAGGCGCCATTTGGGAGACTTCTGTAGAGAAAATCAAGCTACATTTTGAAAATTTTTGAAATCCCCTTCTGAGGTGTCTCACCTACAAAAGTCTTATTTTATTTTTTTTAAAAATCCAAGTGGCCTAATGATGCTCCAGTTAGAAGGATGGAGAAATGGGAAAATATATTAGTTAAAAGAGGTCGGGGTAGGCCTAGGAAGACATGGATGGAGGTGATAGGAAAGGATATGAATGGTTTGAACCTCACCGAGGACATGGCATTGGATAGAAATGAATGGAGGAGAAGGATTCATGTGGAAGATGCAGAATGATTTTCTTTGTTGGTTCATATCGCCGACCCCAATTGTTTTGGGATGAAGGCATAGTTGTTGTTGTTGTAAAAGTCCAAGTGGCATGCCCTAAGATGGCGCCACATGGAGGGCTCAGATTGAGCCTGTTTGAAATTCAAAAATCTCAAAAAATGCTACAAATACAAGGTCCCAGGCCCAGCTCAAGGGAGAGCTCCTTTTGGATTTTGAACGTCAACCTAGATCTTCTTCAGAACACGATTTTGAATTTTGGAATTCATGCCCCCTTTGGGCTCAGTGGAGAGGGTGCATTGAAGCACCAACCTTGCTCTCATCAATTCCAATTCGATCTAGGCGTGGATCGATTTTCGTGAACCTTCAGAAGCCCGGATCGAAGGAAGAAAGAAATCATTGGTAGCCGTTCATTTCGAGAGTTCTAAAGCTGCAAAAAAACACAAGGTGCACTTCTACCCCTATTGATTTCATTATAGTAATATCCTTGCTCGATTCGTATTGTCGTTTTGAAGAAAGAGCTCATCCGAGCGATGGATCGAGCTATTCTCATAAAATGACACATATCAAAAGATATTTTTCATGCTTTCTTGATTAGATTTCCGTATTCCATCATGTTCATGAATTAAAATAGGTTAGATTTACGTTTCATTTCATTAAAATAGCATGTTTCATGAATTTATTTAATATTTCATGTATTCAGCTTCATTTAGGTAACTCTCTGTTTTTATCAGTCAGTCCACACGTCATTTCATGCATTTATTTTTGGTTACAAATGCTGAGAAACTCATAGTATGCTCCCTTAGGTGTCTTTAACAATCTGCCAAAAAATCGTAATAATTTGAATTTGTTTACTGTGGTAAAAGTTTAAAATGGTAGGTCGGGTTTTGTTATCCAGGATACATTTTGAAATTTTATCTCCGACTTGTAAAATCGAGATATCTCTCATATAAGGTCCGATTTTCGATCCGAAAGATGTTATGAACTTGGGATGATATCTAGTTTTTAATCTAATTTTATAAGATTTTTTTTATTTTGTTTATGTCTAAAAAAAATCTAAGAGTTCGGGACACGTGTCAGAGCCTGATTTGGGTCTCTGAGACTTTGGATCGACTTAAGTCCATGGGTTCTCTTTGGGTATTGCTCTAAATCCAAATTTGTAAAAAGTGAATGTCACGTTCAGGATGTCCTCTATTTTAATCTGAAATTTTATGATTTTTAGAATAGTCTTACTATCAGTTTTGGATTTTTCTTGTCAATCTACTGTTTTATCATATTTGTCTGTTTTGTTGATTTAGGCAAGTAATGTCGCATTTTTATCTTTGTTCCTGTTGATCAAATGCCAAAATTATAAAAATGAAAGTTGTTCCTACATCTGTCAGTAGTTTTTAATTTAAATATCAGAAATTTACATGGTGAGTTTCTATTATTTTTAGCATTTTATATTAGATCAGGTCGATTTCACCTCCGTCGGAGCCAAATTCCTGTTACCGAACTCACCGTAGTTCAAATCCCGAGGCTGTAAAAGCCAAAAGTGTTTAATTTCGGGTCCTTTTGCAGTCTGAAAAATATCAGATGTTTCTATGGTGTAATTTTTGTATTATCATATTAAGTATTGCATTTGGTTTGGATCCGTAGGTGAAATTCGCCCCTTTTAGGACTTTCTTTAAATTTCAGTATCTAAACCATATCATTTCTTGAATTTTAGCATCTTAGGATGTTTATCAGAATAGGTAGATGCTCCATACCAAATTTGACAGCATTTGGAATTCGTTTGATGCTCGGTTTAACCGTATCATCAAAACAGGGCCCCGCAGGACCCTGATCCAAGCGAAAATCAAGCGAAATTCATTATTTTTGATGAATGATAGCATGTCAAAATTCTGATTTTACAGTCCTAATGTGTTTAGCAGCATGTCATCATGCCTCATATTGCATTTCATCATCATTTGGTTCAATTTGAATTTCAAAATCTCAATTTTACCAAAATTTCCTTCAAAAAACCCTGACTTTAAAGGTATAACTTCAATATTAGGGGTATTTTGGTCAATTTGACCACAATTTCGAATTTCAAACTATTTCTTACTGGATTTTCTTGCATTTACATTATTTTAAATATCAAGAAAGCATGAAAATAGGGTTTATATCCAACTAAGTCCAAAAATTTAAGAATATTATTGGAAAATCATGGGAAAACCCACATATTTGAACTAACCCCATTTCAAGTTTGGCAGGGACATTCAATAGAAAGAGCTGAAGTCTGCAATTTCTTTTATTTCATTTATTTAGTGATGTAATAATGTAAATTTTGGAATAAGAGATTTAATTTTCTGCTTAGACTAGGATGCATATCATATAGTTTAAATTCCTGCAATATCCTGTTTATGTGATTCATGCATTTTATTTGAAAAGTACTATGGATGTACATGAATGGCATGTGCGCCAACTCTTAGGGAGTTGGTGAACTCGGTTGAGTCCATATTTACGGCCCTAGTCGGAATATGGACGAGACCCAGATCCATCATCTTCCTACCAGTCACACTAAGCCTACACCCTTAGGCTATCTTCCAAAACTTTACTGCATATTTTCAATTTCATAAAGTATTTTAGAATTAACTGAGAAAATTACAAGCATATTTATGGCCATAGTCGGAATATGTGGTAATATTACCTTAGCTTAATCCTAAAACTGCATATTTTCTGAAAAGACGCTTTTACAAAATGACATTCATTCATATCATTTACATCATGAAATCACTGGTTTTTCTCATGATTTTCTCATGATTTTCTCAAGAAAATATCATTCTCAAGAAAATCGATTTCTCAAGAAACTCTGAGAAATTTTCACAATTAGTTTTCCCAAGTCAAGCTTTTCCACAGTTTTCCATGAAAAGGGTTATTTTCTTAAGATGTTCAAAAGGCGCTTCTCATCTTTCTCAAGAATTAAAATCGATCTCCATGTGTTGCAAGGCTAAAATTCCCAGGATTTCAGTTTCCCAAGTTTCGATTTTCCTTCTTCAAAAGTTTTCCAATGAATTTCAATCATATTCCAAAGAAAGCTTTCAAAACTTGAAGCTTTTCCTGACAAGCATTTTCCCTTCAAATGTTTACCCTTTTCTCAAGAATCCTTTCCATTTTCTGAGGATTTTCAACCATTCATGATTTTCCCAAAACTGCATAAATTCTCTCAAGATTTCAAATCCTTTTCATCAGAGTTTCCTGAGAGATTGATCTCCACCTTTTTCCTGAGAAATGCTTTTCAACTCCAAATGTTTTCTAAGCATACATCATATTTTTCCAACTTACATTTTACCAAATTTCATAGCACATGCCTGAATTCTCTATGCATTTAGGATAGAACACGATTTTGACAATTTAGCTAAGTCAAGCACATTTTTGGTTCTTGGTTGGATTACCCCTGTTAAAGGCGGTAGGAACGGTCGAATCTCGTACCGACAGGTCGAGCCCCATCCCATGGATTTTTCCGCTATTTTTAAAAACGGAGGTGAGTATTTCAAAACAAATTTTCAAAACTCAGGTCAAGTTTGACTCTCAAAAAGCATGTTTTCCTCTTTCCCTCTCGCAAGGGAAGGGAAGACAGGAAAAATTTTGCGACGATAACACCCTCTTATTTCCTTTTTCTTTCCCTCCTTTTTCCTTGCTTTCTAATTTCTAAAAAACCTCATACAACTGGACCCATTGACGTTCTTTTGTTTCCTTTCACATTAACCCCTCTCATTAAACCCTCACTTTCCTTCTATTTTCCTAAGTTCAACAACCCAAGAGAAATTCATTAGACAACAACATCTCACGGTGGACACTCTCTCACTCTCTTGGTTGTACCCTCAAATCCCCTCTTCAGCAGCCATGAATGCCATGGCTTGAGCTACCCATTTCCAGCCACTTGGAAGCTTCACCAGCATGTCCACCCTGCAGCCTCCAACTCCCTTGCACAACAACACCTTCAAGATCCCCAGCAGGTGGACTCTCCTTCATTGGTGAAGTCCAGTTTCAACCACACACCCATCAGCCCCCTTTGGTCTTCAAGTGTCCAGCCTCCACCTCCAACACGGTAGCTCCTTGCTGCCTCCCTTTAATCCTTCACGTACATTCAGCAGGCACCCAATCTTCACCAAGGTAGCCTCATTGCTCTTCTTTTCGGCATAGCAGCACCTCCATCTTCAGCAGCCATTGCTTCCCTTGCTCCCAAGTCACCACCATAGGCATCAACACCATCTCCTGCAACTCTTGCTCTTGTCGGTCCAGCTCCTACTTTGAAGAAACACCTTCAGCCATCTTCTTGGTAGCCAACGTCAACAACAAGCAGACTTCATCCTCAATTGTGGTAGTTGGATCCCTAAGGTAAGGTTCCTATTCTTCTTTCTTATTAACCTACAAATAGTTTTTTTTTTATTCTTATCGTGTCATGGTAAAAGGCTACGTAAAGAGGTGATTCATCCTTCTGATGGATTGAGTCCCTCCTTACAATGGCCAATACTAAGACCAAGTCGTACCCCTGATCATTTTTTTTTTAATTGCATCATTATATTTATGTAGATTCCATGCTTATTGCATTCATTTAGTTTAGCTTTAATAATATTCGATTGATAGTCTATAGAATGTAGATCCATGCATGTAGTCCAGTTATAATTTTATGTTTTATTTTTTTTTTATAAATCTTGAAAATTTTATGCTAGATGCCTATGTTTAGTCTTCGTTTGTCTGCAAAAATCCAGATTGATTTGACAATTACAATCCTACTTTAAAAATCGAATCCCAAACTGAGATTTTACATTTCTAGGATCTTCAATTTCTTATTTAGCAGAAAAGAACCTCCGGAATCACCCCTGTGGGAGATCTGGATTTTCCCCTAAAAATCACAGTAGATTTATAATCGAATCTACTAATGATCTAGAAATTTTGAGATTTGTGCAAGCAGATTTACCCTCTGTCAAAAATTGGTTTTCCCAGCCCCCTGGGAAAATCTCGATTTTCTTTTGTCAGGGTATAGACAGACCCTAATGCATCGAGTCCTCTCAACTTGTAGCCTATCTGCAACATTTTTCAACATGAAAGTTGTTCTTGACATACTTTCCTGTCATTTCCCAAAATTTGGGAATTTTTGGAATCATCCCAGTAATTTTCCCGAAATGTTTTTTTCTGTCTGACAGATTTCAATATCTAAAATTTTCAGAGATCTAGGTCTCTGGTAACAGTGTGCCCATTTTTAAACCGTAGCCCAAATCCCAATGATGTAAAAATATAAAATTTTGATTTTCTTAGGATTTTAGCTATTTTCCGTATTAAGAAAATACAAAAAAATAGATTTTTGAGCTATATTATATTTCTAGGGTTAGTTTAGGTGTCCATACAAAATTTGGCTCAATTCCAAGTTCATTTGATTTACATGTTAGTTTATCTTTAAATTCAGAAGCGAAAATCAAGTTAAAATTGATATTTTATGATATTTTCACCATTTTAGGGTTTTATTCATGTAAATAAGCATGTCATATCATATTAGGGTTAATTTCAATCTCATTTGAATTTCATATTTTCCATTTTTGCAAAATTTATTTGAGGAAACCCTATTTTCAAGGCCATAGTCTTGTTATCAGGGGTATTTTGGTCATTTTGACCTAAATTTCGAAATTTCAATTTTCAATTCCTTAATTTTTCATGCATATCATCATATTTCATCATATTATGTTTGATTTATTTTATTTGATTTTCAAAAATCCAAAATTTATAAAATTTCTTTCAGAAAACCCTGATTTCAAGGTTATCAGGGGCATTTTGGTCATTTTGACCTCAATTTCGAATTTCCAAGCTTATTTTTGAAATTTATTCATTATTTATCATGTTTATATCAAAGGCGGTATGAATTTGGGTTTATATCTGAATAATATCCGATAATTTCCAATATTTTCGGATAAATTTAGAAAAATCTACATTTATGTGCTAACATGTTTTCTAGTTTTGCAGAAATATTCAAGAAGAAGACTTAGATTTCTTCTTTTATTTTTATTTAATGTAAAGATGTAATAATTCAGAATAAGAATTTACATTTATGCTTAGAATAGGGTTGCATTGCATATAGTTTAGTTTCTACAAATTCTGATATCTGATGCATCATTCATGCACATTTTTCCAAATTCACTATGGTTGACACGAATGGCACGTGCAGAAGCTCTTATGGAGTTTATAAACTCGGTGAGATTTGTATTTATGGCCATAGTCAGAATACAAAGAAAACCAAGATTTATGATCTTCGTATTAGTCACATTCAGCCTATACTCTTAGGCTAACTTCAAAAATGCATTGCATTTCTCAAAACTCAAAAAGGTTTTCCCAATTCCTCAATGAAATCCCCTTTCAAACTCATTCATTCATTCAATTTGCATTATTTTCAAATTCATTTTCCAATTTCAATTTCAAAAAAACCAATTTTCTAAAGAACTTCCAAGTCTTTCTCAGGATTTGATTTTCTCAGAATCCTAAGTTTTCAAATGACATTTCAAAGTATTTCCCAAGTCCAAATCAAGATTTTCCAATGTTTTAAAATTCTCAAATTTTGAAATCCCAAGTTTTAAAAAATCGATTTGCTTAAGATTTTTCAAGATTTTCTCAGGATTCTGAATTTTTAAATGAGATTTCAAAGTATTTCCCAAGTTCAGAATCAAGATTTCTCAAGATTTCCGCATTTTCGATTTCGTTTTCCAATCTCAAAATCAATTTTCTTAGATTTTCCAGTTTTTCCTGAGAATCCATTTTCCTTTTCAAAAAACCTTTTCCAATGAATTTTCTGATTTTCTTAGAATTCTCAAATCTATTTCCTTAGAAAAGCAATCTAAATCCCAAAATCAATTTTTCCAAAGTTCAAGTTTTCCTGAGAATCATTTCCCAATGCAATTTTCTGATTTCCAATGAAATTCAATGATTTTCTCAAGAATTCTAATTTCAAGCACTTTTATAGTCATTTTCCAAAGCAAATCATATTTCCCAAACTTGCTTATTTTTAGAATTTTATAGCACAAGCCTGATTCTTTGTGCATTCTAGGAAAATTAGAGCATAATTTAGATAATTTAACTTAGTCAAAGTGCACATTTGATCCTTGGTTCGATTACCCTTGGTAAAGGCGCCAGGAACGGTTGAACCTCGTACCGACAGGCGGATCCCATTCCACGGAATTTTCCCGCAAATTTTCAAAACAGAGGCGAGTAATTTTCAAAACCATTTTCAAAACTTTGGTCGAGTTTGACTCGCGAAATTCGTTTCTCTCTCGCAAAGGGAGGAGGAAATTTTTTGCGATGATAACAGGCTTGACGACCGAGATGGGACCTGTCTTCGCCTGATCAATTGTGTGCTTGACTTAGTTCAATTATCGAAATTGTGTTCTATGGAATGTCAGCTTTGTTTTCTGATATCATGTGAACCTAGGAGCCTAGACTTGAACCTAGCTGACATGGATTGCATGTAGACTAGGCATGGTTTGGTAGGACCATATTGAGGAGAATTATGCATGCTCACTTAGACTTAGGTCTGAAATACAACACTTCTCAATCTAGGATTTGTGTGAAAACAATGTTAGCTTCTTCAAATATTTCAAAATTTTATCTCTTTAGGACTTAGAGCCCTCTGTTTGTCTGCATGTGATCATTTTTCAAAAACCACCCCACCTATGTCTACCCGGTCTTCACGTTGTTGGGCTCTCTTCTAGAACCATAGTTTGGGATAGAGCCTCACAACTGGGCCACTTATTTGGGCTAACGCCCCCTACCACGTACCAAGGGCCATAATCCAACGTATATCGGCAGGTGCTCAAGGATGTTGGAAAAACACAAGCCTAGAGCCGGAGATGAATTTTATGCCATGTACATCGAGTCTCGGCTCGAGTATATCGGCATAGCTGGATTGGACACAGATGATCTGAGCCTAGAGTCAGGATTAGGGTCCTAAAGCTCTTTCAAAATCAATGCATTTAGAGTCAGCTTCTTAGGGATTGTTGTATGTGCATAATTGTTTGTGATTGAATGTATGATTTTTTGTCTTATTTTCCCATATTTTTCCCAGTTTTTCTAAAATACTGGATAATTTTCCAAAATACTTCATTTTCCCATTTATAAAGCATTTCTTTATAAACCCTGGATAATTTTTCCAAATTATCCACTTTTTCTTTAAAACTTCAGGTGATTTTTCATTCTTTCGTTCCTCTGGACTTCGAATTTTCAGCATTTCACTTTATCCTGCCTGTAATTTTCAAAATTCTTGTATTTTTCCAAAGTCTAATTCCAATCTTCTTATCTTTCAGTCTAATGGCATTCAGTCAGCTCGACTCTGTCTTTCCTGAGGGTCACATCTCCTATGAGGTGCGACAAAATCTTCCTAAGCATCAAGCTCTTAGCACCGGACCCTTCTTTCCCCGGTGGTACTCTACTTGGTTCAAGAACTTCTCTCGTATGTTTACGGACCATTTGAGCGATTGTGGGTTGGAACTGACATCTGCAGTGGGAAAGTTGACAGTCAATGGCAATCTGATCTATGCATTGGCAGAGCGGTGAAATTCACACACTTGCACATTCTGGTTCCCGTGGGAAGAAATGACCTTGTTGATGGATGAATTTTCAAAGATCATGGGACTGCCCGAGCCAGCCGGTCAGCCTGGAGATCCATTAGAGCAGCAATTTCTGATCAATGTCAAGGGTCTGGACCCTAAAGATGTTGTGGCTCGCATGACAGGGCGCAAGTCTTGGCCACTGATTGAAGAAAATGGGAATGAATATGTGAGCCTGATTGAGATCTACCGACAATACGGAACATTCGCAGAAGTCAGTTCGCTATCCAGGACAACTCGAGAAAGAATTCAGTATGTGATGGTCGTATGCACTGAAGGGCTCGCTTTCTCCCCAGATATACATGTGTTTGGCAAACAGTTCAAGTTACTTGGTTCATTCTTCTTCACTTATTATCATCCGGAGCGGTGGGTCCGAAAATTTTCTCAAAGACAAAAGCGCATAGAGATGCGACTGCTATCAGGAGTTGTGCCAGAGTTCGACCTTGCATCAGCGCAGTGGTCTGGAATATATCATTCTGCCAGATATAGCTGGGATTCTTTCATCATTCTCACTCTTTTCCCCAGTCCTCGTGTCTCTGCTGTTCATTAAGAGTGGTGGCAGATTGTCTATATGCCCACTCTTTTTCAAGTCTACTATTGATGCAATCATATGTTGAGAAACTATGTTTTGATGACACATAATATGATATACTGTCATATATGCTTTAATATGATATGATGATATGCCTTCATGAAAAATGTTATATTATGACTGAATATGATTTGTCATGCATTTAACGAGTATTTGAAGCAAGGTTATTTTCCCTAAAAAGAATGAAGACAACTTGATCAAGTACAATTATTTGATGGAATCATACTCTCTGAAGAAAAAGCTTGATGGGCCATACACTCTTAAAGACTATTCAAGGAGATCGGATACTTCAAGATGAAGACTTTTTTTCTTCTTTAGAGTCATATGTAACAGAACCTTCAGAAGCATGTATATTGCATATTTCATATTACATGTTTTATCATACAAAGCCATCTATTTTCAAAAAGATATGTTTCATAAAAGGATACGATTTTTCAAAAAGCACCTTTTTGGAAACAAATCAGTGTACCTTCTTACAAGTATTTATGAAAAAGGTATTTTGACAAGATATAATAGCTCATGATTTCAAAAGCATTAATTGTACCTTCTAACATGCATTTATGAAAAAGACAACTTGAAAAGAAATAAAAGCAAATGATTTCAAGTATGAAAGAAAAAGACAAAATGAATAATCACAATACAAAATGGTCTATCTTGAATTAACAAAACAAATAATATTATATTATGTTTAGAAAAGACTTTAGTTACTTTATGCACTCAAGAATGTCGACTTACTTAAGTCATCATTCTTTCTGTAGACATTAAATAACACCTCATAAAGTATTTGAGAAATGACCATTTACAAATAAAGTACTCAACAAAGCATTTATTGTACTTGCATACATTTAAGTAAAGAAGTGACTGTTTGTAAGAAAAATACTAATATCATTAAATTCAGTAAAGACAAAACTACATGATAACTTACACTCCAACGTTCAATGTACTACAAATCATTTATTATGAGAATAAACCTTTTACAAATTATATCACATTTAAAATACTACAACAAATAGTGTACCCCAAATACTACACTTTTAGAAAGAAGACTTTTTCGAAAAAGTAATGTAGTACACATATCTTTTTACACAAAGTTGTTTTTGAAATGACTTGACATCTCACATCTCAAAAGGACAATCATTTCAAAAAGGCAATGACTAATTTTTTTGGCTATATATACATTAACAAAATAATATTTCAAATAAGACATGTGAGCTTACAACGAGAAAAATTCCTATTCAATATTCGAAAAAGAGAGCCTAGAAAAAGAAAGAGAAAAAGTCAAGAATAACTCTTTGACAAAGAGAATTATCTGAGTGAAAAGAACAGAACATTCTGAGAATCTTCATTCGTGAATTCATACCATTATAAAGGTTCTATAGGAAGTATTGTAACTTTTTGTTATTCATTGTATCCCTTCTCTGTTGAGAGAAGTAGACCTCTATGAAAGAGGGTGTTTTCCTTCTCTGTTGAGAGAAGTAGACCTCTGGGAAAGAGGGTGTTTCCCTTCTCTGTTGAGAGAAGTAGACCTCTAAGGAAGAGGGTGTTGTACTATTCATCCGGTTACTCAGATTTTATAGTGAAAGGCTCAAGTGTTTTGCTTGGGGACTGGATGTAGGTCAGTAACTCGACCGAACCAGTATAAATCTTGTGTTTTATGTGTTGTGCCTGATTGCCTTTAATTTTTATATTATCGATCTTTTTTATATTTCAATATTCACCCCCCTCTAGTGGAATTTCATTTGGTATCAGAGCAGGTTTTTCTGGTTTCGACATAACAAGTCTTCCAGCACAAATGGCATCTACCTCTTATGCTCGTGATATTGAAGGACAACACTCATCTCGCCCTCCTTTCTTCAAAGGCTCCAACTATGGATACTGAAAATGCAGAATGGCTATATTTCTAAAGTATATAGATTTTGCTGTATGGAAAATTGTTGAATATCCATACACATCTCCATCCTCAGACTATAGCTTATGGTCTGATAAAGAAAAGAAAATGGTCAATCTAAATGCAAAGGCTATGAATGCTTTGTATTGTACCATTGATCAAAATGAATTTAATAAAATATCTATTTGTGAATCTGCTTATGATATTTGGCATTCTCTGAAAGTTATTCATGAAGGAACCAATAAAGTGAAAGAAGTCAAGATCACATCTCTGGTTCGAAAATATGAGTTGTTCAAAATGAACAAAGACGAACCCATTACAGAGATGTTTACAAGATTCACAAACATCACCAACGACCTTAAATCTTTGGGAGAAACCTATTCTTAGACTAATAAGGTGAAGAAAATCTTGAGATCTCTCACAACTGATTGGGAGAAAAAGACAACAGCTATTGAAGAAGCTCAAGATTTATCCAAGCTTACACTGGATGACTTAATAGGCAATCTTATGGCCTATGAAGTCCATATGAAGGAAAGAAAGGAAGAGGAACAACCTTCAAAGAAAACTCTACCCTTCCCAGCCCTTTCTGAAAATGAGGACTCAGAAAAGGAATATGAAATCACACTGCTTACTCGAAAATTTCAGCGCTTCATAAGAAAGAACAGGTTGTCAAATAAGCACAAGAAAAAGAAAGATTCTAACGAAGATTCCATGTGCTATCAATGTAATAAGCTAGGTCACATGAGACGTGATTGTCCTCTTCTAAAAAGGAAATCCAAAATTGAGGAACCAAAGAAAAGGTTTTTCAAGAAGAAGGCTTTGCATGCTCAATGGGATGATTCAGAACCATCCTCAAGTGAAGAGTCAAGTGATGATGAAGCCGAAACTGCTAATATGTGCTTCATGGCAGAAAGCTCTGTAAGTGAATCCTTTGATTTTTCTTTTGAAGAACTTCAAAATGCTTTTCAAGATCTTTTTGAAGAATCAAGAAAAACGATTCTCAAAAACAAAAGTTTGAAATCTAAAAATCAAGAGCTTTTCCAGAAAAATGAAGAGCTCAGTATTGAAAATTATGTTGAAAAAGAAAAATTTTATCCTTACTTCTGAAATCATTTCTACTAATTCCAAGACAAAAAATCTTCAAGTAGAAATTTCAGAATTAAAAAGCAAAGCTGAAAACCTTATGAAAACGGTTTTCAAGTTTACCAAAGGGAAAGAGAACCTGGATAAACTCTTATCCTCTCAAAAATTCTCTTTTTACAAGAATGGTATTGGTTACTCTCATATAAATAAACCTTCTTGTATGAATAAAAAGACTATTTTTGTCAAGGGTTTTGTTGAACCTAAGCAGAAGTATTACAACTTAAATCCTAATATTGTGTACTCCTCTAAATTTTTAGACAAACTCAAATCAAAATGGATATAGGTACCAAAGTCTAACAAAAAGGGACCCGATCGGGTACCACAAAGAAATTTTACTTGATGTTTTGTAGGCTCTAAAGAAGAACAGATGGATACTAGACAGTGGATGTTCAAAACATATGACAGGACATCCTGATCTTTTTGTTGTTCTTCATCATCAAGAAGGAGGAACCGTCACCTTTGGAGATAACAACAAAGGGTTGATAATTGGTATTGGCAATATTGGTAATATCGAAAAACCTCTTATCAAAGACGTTCTCCTTGTTAAAGGTTTAAAACATAACCTATTAAGTATAAGTCAAATGTGTGACACAGGTTATAACGTTAGTTTTAAACATGATGCTTGCCTCATAGCAGACACCAACGAAAATATTATTTTAAAAGGTATAAGAAAAAATAATATATATGAATTATACCTAGAAAATGTTACTGAACATTGCCTTATAGCTAATAATGACTCTCAAAATTTATGGCACATGAGAATGAGTCATGTTAACTCTAAATATATGTCAAAACTAGCTAAGAACAATTTGGTACATGGGTTACCTAAAATATCATTTAAAAAGGACTATTTTTATGATGCACGTCAACTAGGAAAATTGTCAAAATCATCTTTCAAATAAAAAAATATTGTTTCAAGTAAAAGACCATTAGAGCTTCTCCACCTGGATCTTTTTGATCCTTCTAGAGTAGCTAGTCTTAATCACAATAAATATGCTTTTGTCATTGTAGATGATTACTCAAGATTTACTTGGGTAATATTTTTGAAAAATAAAAGTGATATGTTTTATGAATTTGAAATTTTATGTAAAAAATTACAAAATGAAAAATTTTCTTCTATTATCAAAATTCACAGTGACCATGGAGGAGAATTTGATAATGATCTTTTTGTAAATTTTTGTAATTTGCATGGTATTTCACATAACTTTGCCTTTCCTAGAGCTGCACCTCCAAAATGGTGTGGTAGAAAGAAAGAATAAAACCCTTTAGAAATCTGCTAGAACTATGCTACAACATAATAATCTTGCTAAATATTTTTAGGCAGAAGTTGTTAATACTGCATGCTATATTTCAAATAGAGTTCTTATCAGGCCCTTATTAAATAAAACTCCTTATGAATTATTTTATGACAGAACTCCAAGGATAGACTACTTTAAAGTCTTTGGGTGTAAATGCTTTATCCTTAACACAAAAGATAGCCTTGATAAATTTGATGCTAAATCTGTTGAGGGCATATTCATAGGATATTCAAGTCATAGTAAAGCATACAGAGTTTTTAATAAGAGCTTAAATACTATTGAAGAATCTATGCATGTCAGTTTTTGTGAATCTATTGATCAATCTGTTCATAAGCAGACTAACGATGACGATGTTGAAAGTACGGATTTTTTCTTAGATAACATAGCTAAACCCAATGAAGATGATCTTCAAAGAACATTTGCTGAAATCAGAGATCATCCTCAAAAGCAGATTTTGGGAGACCTGACCAAGGGAGTTCAAACTAGAGCTCAGTTGGAACGGATTGCAAACATGACATTCATTTCTCAACTTGAACCAAAGAAGATTGATGAAGCCATCATTGATGAGTTCTGGATGATAGCCATGACTGAAGAACTGAATCAATTCCAAAGAAATGATGTTTGGGATCTTGTACCAAGACCAAAAGATCATCAAATCATTGGGATAAGATGGATCTTCAGAAACAAGCTAGATGAAACAGGTAATGTTATAAGAAACAAGGCAAGGCTAGTATCTCAAGGATACAACCAGGAGGAAGCTATTGATTTTGATGAAACATTTTCTCCTGTTGCTAGACTTGAATCTATTAGAATGTTTTTAGCATATGCAAGCTATATGGATTTCAAACTATATCAAATGGATGTTAAAAGTTCCTTTCTAAATGGTTTTATAAATGAAGAAGTTTATGTAAAACAACCTCTAGGTTTTGAAAATGAACAATTTCCAGATCATGTTTTCAAACTAAAACATGCTTTATATGGTTTAAAACAAGCACCTCGTGCTTGGTATGACAGACTTAAAACTTTTTTAGTAACAACCGGATTTTTTGTAGGCAAATAAGATTCAACCTTATTTATAAAAATAGTGAATAATCATACCCTAATCGTTCAAATATATGTGGACGATATCATCTTTGGATCTACTAACAACAGTCTTTGTGAAGAATTTTCTAAGTCCATGCAGAAAGAATTCGAAATGAGCATAATGGGAGAACTCACCTACTTTCTTGGATTGCATATTAAGCAAACCAAGGATGGAGTCTTCATCAATCAGTCTAAGTATGCTCATGAACTTCTAAAAAGGTTCAACATGAACTCAACTGCTTCAAAAAATACTCCTATGAGCACAACTACTGTATTGGACAAAGATGAAGATGGTAAGACTGTGGATACAAAGTTATACAGAGGTATGATAGGATCACTACTTTATTTAACTGCTAGCCGTCCAGATATCATATTTAGTGTTTGCTTGTGTGCTAGATTTCAGTCAAATCCAAAAGAATCACATCTTAAATCTGTAAAAAGAATAATGAGATATCTAAAAGGCACAATTGATTTTGGGTTATTTTATTCAAAATCATCTACATTTGATTTAATCTCATACAGTGATGCTGACTTCGCTGAAAGTAAATCTGACAGAAAAAGCACAAGTGGAACATGTCATATGCTAGGGCACTCACTAGTTTCATGGTTCAGTAAGAAACAAAACTGTGTATCATTATCAACTACTGAAGCTGAATACATAGCTGCAAGCCTAGCATGTACACAGGTCATCTGGATGAAACAAACCTTAAAAGATTTTGGTTTAAAATTTGAAAATACAACTATATACGATGGACTCTTCAATATTCACATCTCCCTATATAGAAAAATGTTTTTGAAACTATGTTCTTCTTGTCACCTTTCCTAATATAATATACTCTCATCAACACTATCTTCCAAAGAATGATTTGATTTATCATTCACAAGAGCCTTAAAGTTACAACTCACGAGTTCTCACTTCAACTAAAATCTAAATTTCATTCACTTCAAATGTCACTCACTTCCTATCATAATAATTTTCATCTCTCTATTTAATGAAATGATTCATTCCTCACCAATTCATTTGAATACTTCTATCATCCTTTAAGCTATTACTCTCTCCAAGTTCTTATTTCCTTAAGACCTTCATATTCTCTCAAGACTACTTGAAATGGCATCCTCTTCACGATCCTTCGATGACAACATGATTGAAGCAGCTGAATTGAGATTTCCAGATCTCAATCATCACTACAACTCCATTAACTCTATGACGATTCAAACTGGTAAGCTGATTCACTTTGAAGCCTTTTCCTCCATCGACCTCCAAACCTCTCTCTCAGATTTTGTCTATATCTTAGGATCATCAAACCCTATGACCATTTATCCTCAACTTATCAAAATTTTCTACACCAACCTTTCAGTCGACCATGACCAATCAACTATCACATCCATGCTTCATGGAAAAATCATTTCTTTCAACATTCCTCAGTTAGGCTGTATTCTTAATATTTCTTCTTATGGCATTGAACTCCCCAACATAGTACCTATAGACCGTACTGTGTTTAAGAAGATCCTCCACTTCGCTCGTTCAACCCATTTCCCGTGGCATACAAGCAATTTGAAGCCTCATGCTCTGCTATTGTCACAAATCCTCTCATTCAATGTCTTCCCTAAACCGTCATCCAAGGGATTCATTGCTAATGAAATCTCTCTTCTCCTTTATGCAATTTTTTGTAGCTTTCCCATAAACTGGTCCAGTATCATTTTCAACAACATGATTAATTTTCGTTTCTTTCGTTCTCTTCCATTCAGGTATTTCATCACCCATATTCTTCAATACTTCTGAGTGCCCCTTCAAACTGATGTCGTCTCCTACTCCATTTATGCTTTTGATGACTCCTACCTCCCTGAGGAAGGGTCACCTCAACACCACTCTGACGACGAAGGCCATGAAGAAGCAGATCTAGCAGCAACTTCTGACCTTGACATCTTCTCAGCACTTGTCAACGTCCAGAATACCCAGGATCTCCTTCTGAGGAACCAAGCCTCTCTAAACCAAGCCTTTGAATCTTTGAAGATCGGCCAAGATGCTTTACTGCGGAAGTTCAATCCCACATCCGATTCAGAATGAACTTTTTATTTGGTCTGTAATAATAACACTTTTTATACTTTGATCTCCTCCTTTTTGTCTCTGACAAAGGGAGAGAAAAATCCTGTCCCTGTCTCCTATGTTGGAGAAAAATACTCTGATAAATACTTTGATCCCTATTTAAACTTAAAACCTTTTATGTTTTATACATTTTTATGATATCATTATTATCATGCATATGACTTTTTGACAAAGGGAGCATATTTTGTCATCATAAAAAAGGGGGAGAATGTTGAGAAACTATGTTTTGATGACACATAATATGATATACTGTCATATATGCTTTAATATGATATGATGATATGCCTTCATGAAAAATATTATATTATGAATGGATATGATTTGTCATGCATTTAACGAGTATTTTATGCAAGGTTATTTCCCCTAAGAAGAATGAAGACAACTTGATCAAGTACAATTATTTGATGGAATCATACTCTTTGAAGAAAAAGCTTGATGGGCCATACACTCTTAAAGACTATTCAAGGAGATCGGCTACTTCAAGATGAAGACTTTTTTTCTTCTTTAGAGTCATATGTAACAGAACCTTCAGAAGCATGCATATTGCATATTTCATATTACATGCTTTATCATACAAAGCCATCTATTTTCAAAAAGATATGTTTCATAAAAGGATATGATTTTTCAAAAAACACCTTTTTGGAAACAAATCAGTGTACCTTCTTACAAGTATTTATGAAAAAGGTATTTTTACAAGATATAATGGCTCATGATTTCAAAAGCATTAATTGTACCTTCTAACATGCATTTATGAAAAAGACAACTTGAAAAGAAAAAAAAGCAAATAATTTCAAGTATGAAAGAAAAAGACAAAATGAATAATCACAATACAAAATCGTCTATCTTGAATTAACAAAACAAATAATATTATATTATGTTTAGAAAAGACTTTAGTTACTTTATGCACTCAAGAATGTCGACTTACTTAAGTCATCATTCTTTCTGTAGACATTAAATGCCACCTCAAAAAGCATTCAAGAAATGACTATTTATTTAATGATAAAAATCCACACTCAAGAATGTCAACTTACTTAAAGTCATCATTCTTTCTGTAGACATTAAATAACACCTCATAAAGTATTTGAGAAATGACCATTTACAAATAAAGTACTCAACAAAGCATTTATTGTACTTACATACATTTAAGTAAAGAAGTGACAATTTGTAAGAAAAATACTAATATCATTAAATTGAGTAAAGACAAAACTACATGATAACTTACACTCCAATGTTCAATGTACTACAAATCATTTATTATGAGAATATACCTTTTACAAATTATATCACATTTAAAATACTACAACAAATAGTGTACCCCAAATACTACACTTTTAGAAAGAAGACTTTTTCAAAAAAGTAATGTAGTACACATATCTTTTTACACAAAGTTGTTTTTGAAATGACTTGACATCTCACATCTCAAAAGGAAAATCATTTCAAAAAGGCAACGACTATTTTTTTTTGCTATATATACACTAACAAAATAATATTTCAAATAAGACATGTGAGCTTACAACGAGAAAAATTCATATTCAATATTCGAAAAAGAGAGCCTAGAAAAAGAAAGAGAAAAGAAAGAGAAAAAGTCAAGAATAGCTTTTTGGCAAAGAGAATTATCTGAGTGAAAAGAACAGAACATTCTGAGAATCTTCATTCGTGCATTCATACAATTCTGAAGGTTCTATAGAAAGTATTGTAACTTTCTGTTATCACTGTATCCCTTCTCTGTTGAGAGAAGTAGACCTCTATGAAAGAGGGTGTTTTCCTTCTCTGTTGAGAGAAGTAGACCTTTGGGAAAGAGGGTGTTTCCCTTCTCTGTTGAGAGAAGTAGACCTCTGAGGAAGAGGGTGTTGTACTATTCATCCGGTAACTCAGATTTTATAGTGAAAGGCTCAAGTGTTTTGCTTGGGGACTGAATGTAGGTCAGTAACTCGATCGAACCAGTATAAATCTTGTGTTTTATGTGTTGTGCCTGATTGCCTTTAATTTTTATATTATCGATATTTTTTATATTTCACTATTCACCCCCTCTCTAGTGGAATTTCATCATATTTTTCTTTCAATAAAAAAATCCTTCAATTTTCATTCTATCATGGTTTGAAGACCTTGCCTAGGTGACAAGGCATATTTGCAGTTGTTCGTTCTCCTCGCAAAGAATGACAACACAATTGTCGTGACTCCAACGGTGACCCAATCCCTAGTAATGGGATGTTCTTCCAATTATCTATCAAATTCTCATCAAATATTTTTTTCTGTATTCATTTTTATCCTGAATCTTCATCATCGAAATTTAATTATCCATCTCATTATGTAGAGATCATCAGTATTCCCAACTTGTTCAGATCAGATCAAGCAAGAAGACACAACTGTGTCAGTGTATCAGTGATTTTAGAAGCAGGCAAGAAGAAATGGATTCTCCAAGATCTACCAGAAGATAAATTCTGAATGATAGAGATGACATTGATCCAACTACATATCAGATGTTCAAGAAAATGATGATTAGGATGATGTCTAAACAAGCTGAAGACAGTCTCGGAAAGGCTCCCATCAAGGAGAAGACATTTGTCTCCTTTTCTGAGAATATCACTGGCAAGAGTCACGAGCGATTTGGCGCGTGTCTGCCCAATATTTTATTCTCGCTGATGTCCTCTATCATCGTGGATTCAATTCTGAATATTCCAGATGCTTAGACGAAGATGAAGCCAAAGAAGTCGTGCGGAAGGTACACGAAGGCATTTGCGGTGGTCACATCAGCTACCAAACTCTTATCAAGCAAATCATCCGGGCAAGATATTATCAGAAGACTATGCAACAAGATTGCTACCATTTTGTGAGAAGTGTGCTTTATGCCAGATACATGCACCTTCTATTCATTCGCCAGCAACATATTTGCAAACCGCCATCTCTCCATGGCTATTTTCTATGTAGGACTTTGATGTTGTGAGCCCCATCACTCCTTCTGCTTCAAATAGTCACAAGTATTTTCTTTTCGCAGCAAAATATTTCACTAAATGGGTCGAAGCTATCACTCTACGCACATTAGAAGGCCGACATATGGTCTCATTCATCTACAAGAATATTCTGTGCCGCTTCGACATACCACATGACATTGTGTCAGATAATGACAGTCATTTCAAGAATGAGAGAGTGAGGACATTCTGCTCAAAGTTCAGAATCCATCATCATTTTTCCGCTCCCTATTATCCTCAAGTGAATGGTCAAGCAGAGGCCACCAATAAGATTCTGATTTGAATCCTAGAGCGAATCTTGAAACAGGCCATGATTGGCATGAGAAGATCCATGATGCATTGTGGGCATACAGAACCACCATTTGAACTCCAACTAATGCTACTCCATCAGAACTTGTCTACGGAACTGAAGTAGTACTACCTCTACATGTTCAGAAACCTGCCTTGAAGTTTGCATCACTGCTGGAGTTATCGCTTGATTAGTATCAGCAACAGTGACTGGTACAACTTGATTTGCTTAATGAAAGAAGGCTCCGAGCAGTAGAGCATGCTCAATCATATTAATAGAGGGTAGCCAGACAATATGCAAAATTTGTCATTGAAAGGAAATTTTGAGTCAATGATCTAGTGCTCAGATCCATGGCTTATCTCAAGCACCGCCCAGGTGGCAACGGGTCACCGAATTGGGAAGGGCCCTATGTTGTTGAGGAAGCATTACCCAATGATTCATATCTGCTCATCAATGCCGATGGTGTGGAATTATCAGACCCCATCAATGCTCAACATTTGAAAATTTTCTATACTTAAATCCTCTATTCCATCCTTTGTAATTCCTTAATATATTTTCTTCAATAATGGTCAAATTCTTCTTTCCCAGTTACGCTGAGGCATTATTTTGAAAATTGTTTTCAAAACGTCCTGTATGCAGGCAGGATCACACAAATCTCTCATTTTGCATGCATGTGCACCCATTTACAGCATTCACATTCATTTGCATTTGCATGCATTCATTTGCATTCATCTGCATCAATTTGCATTTTCATCAAACTACCCATTCAGGATAAGGGATAATCCAGAGACCTCGACAAAGTTGTCCAAAAGTCACCGCGAAGTGGAAGATTGAAAATCTCCCATCGTGACCAACAAACACTTTTCAAAACATCATTTTTTTTTTTAAATTTGACCTACGAGTCAAGTCCTTTATCAAAACCATTTTTGTCAATCTTGTCAAAATCAACCTTCGGGTTACGCCTTTTCCAAACCCAGTTTAACACCTGGTCTTCCAAACCCAATTTAACACCTGGTCCTTCCAAACCCAGTTTAACACGTGGTCCTTCTAAAACCCGATTTAGCATCGGTCCTTCCCAAAGTCCAATCTTCGAATTGGTCCTTCCAAACCCAGTTTAACACCTAGTCCTTCTAAAGCCAGTTTAGCACCTGGTCCTTCCAAACCCAATTTAACACCTGGTCCTTCTAAACTCAGTTTAGCACCTGGTGCTTCCAAACCCAGTTTAACACCTGGTCCTTCTAAACCCAGTTTAGCACCTGGTCCTTCCAAACCCAGTTTAACACCTGGTCCTTCTAAACCCAGTCTAGCACCTGGTCCTTCTAAAACCCAATTTAGCATCGGTCCTTCCCAAAGTCCAATCTTCGAATTGGTCCTTCCAAACCCAGTTTAACACCTGATCCTTCTAAACCTAGTTTAGCACCTGGTCCTTCCAAACCCAGTTTAACACCTGGTCCTTCTAAACCCAGTCTAGCACCTGGTCCTTCTAAAACCCGATTTAGCATCGATCCTTCCCAAAGTCCAATCTTTGAATTGGTCCTTCTAAACACAGTCTAGCACCTGGTCCTTCCAAAACCCGTTTTAGCATCGGTCCTTCCCAAAGTCCAATCTTTGAATTGGTCCTTCTAAACCCAATCTAGCACCTGGTCCTTCCAAAACCCGATTTAGCATTGGTCCTTCCCAAAGTCCAATATTTGAATTGGTCCTTCTAAACCTAGTTTATCACCTGGTCCTTCCAAAACTTGATTTAACATCGGTCCTTCTAAAAAAACAATCATTAAATTGGTCCTTCCAAAAACCCAGTGTTCGTGCTGATAATTTTTCAATAAACCCAGTGTTCATGCTGGTAATTTTTCAAAAAACCTAGTATTCGTGCTGGTAATTCTTCAAAACCCAGTGTTCGTGTTGGTATTTTTTCAAAAACCCAGTATTCGTGCTGGTAATTTTTTAAAACCCAGTATTCGTACTGGTAATTTTTCAAAACATAATGCGTGCACTGGTACATTTTCAAAATCCGATGTTCACACTGGTACACTTTAAAACTCAGTGTCCACATTGATCTAGTTTTCCTTCGGGATTCGAGTTCCGACTCGAATTTCCTTTCCTTCTAATTGGTCTAGTTTTCCTTTGGGATTCGAGTTCCGACTCGAATTTTCTTTCCTTCTAATTAGTCTGGTTTTCCTTCAGGATTCGAGTTCTGACTCGAATTTCCTTTCCTTCTAACTGATCTAGTTTTCTTTCAGGATTCGAGTTCTGACTCGAATTTTCTTTCTTTCAGGAAATGAGTTGAGTCAGTACCTTGTCAGTCCAGTTGAGTTCTGAAACTCTAGAATCTAGCTCAATCCAACTCATTTCAGCTCAAACCCTAATTTTCAGTGTCACTCTAACCCAGTAGAGTCCAAAAACCATTTTTTCAGCCATTTTGCAAATTTTATCAATTTTAATGCTTTTTAAACTGGTACAGCTACCAATCGGGGTCTAACATAAAAAATTCTTCATTTAGGATTTGCATTTCATGTCATTTCTCATCATTTCATATCATTTCTCAGCATTTCATATCATTTTATCACATTGTATTTCATTTTCGAAGTCTAGAATGTTACGACAATGAAGGCATACATGATACTTCAAGTACAAGGTTTTTATGATGAGCAAGTAGAATCAATTGCATTTCAGCTAAGGCTTTGAAGAAATTGAAGAATTCGATAAAGAATCTTTGAAGACAAGTGTGCAAATGTTTAATTCATTAAAAGTCTTAGATTCTTGTAAGAGCCTTACTTACAGTGCATATTTAGGTTGCATTTCACCTTAAAAGTCTTTAGAAAAACTTTTCTAAAAGAAACACTCTTGAAAATCTTTTTAGAAAACTCTTTTCTTAAATTTTCATGTTTATTAGTCGACCAATTGACTTACCAGTCGACTAATCCTTTCGCGCCATATTTTCTAAAAAATCATTTTTGTCAAATTAGTCGACCGAAGGTTTTATCAGTCGACTGGACAGAATGTTTGTTTTCTAGAAAAATAGCAGCAGTCGACTAATGGTTTTATCAGTCGACTGAACAGAACATGTGTTTTCTGAAAAATTTAGCAGCAGTCGACTAATGCTTTTATCAGTCGACCGAACAGAATGTTTGTTTTTCAGAAGATTTTAGCAGCAGTCGACTGAAAGGTTTTGCAGTCTACTGATGATATTATCAGTCGACTAATTTTTCTCTAGTCGACTAAGTTTCAAAAGTTCAGATTTTTAAACGGCTCGATTAACAGATCAGTCGACCGAAGATAACTGTCAGTCTACTAATAACTAACTATTAGTCGACTAACTGATGTTTCTGTCGACTAATTTTGCCGTTTTCCTGAAACTTCAAAAATGTGTGTCTTTTTATTTTTCAAACGTTTTGATTATTCAAAATGGACTGTTTTGACACCCTTTCATACTCTCAACGTATGGAAAACTTTAACTATAAATATGAGTGCATTTTACACTCAAAATAACAAGAATTCAATCGATTTGAATCATTTACTTATTGTTTTTCACTCCTATTCATTCAAGTATTTGTTTTCTCACTCACTTGATATTTTCACTTTAGTTTTTCACTCAAATCACTTTGAGAGATAGTGAATTCGTGAGTAGAGTATTTCAACAACCTCAAAAACCAATTGCATCTCATTTGCATTCAAAAAAAAGGCTCATAGGTTGTATTGTAAGTTGTTACTTATTTTTCTGTAAAAAGGACTCCATGGTTTAAAGGAGTTGTTTGTTTTCAGTAGGGTTGTTACTGAAAGTTGGACCGGTTTTGGTCTGTGTGATCTTGTAGTTAACAAGGTTGATAGTGGAAATCTCAAGCGGGTTTTGCTTGGGGACTGGATGTAGGTCGGGATAGTCCAAACCAGGATAAAATCTTGTGTTCTTTGTGTATTTGCTTTTCGATTTGCAAAATCCTTCAATATTCCGCAGACAATTTTTAAAAGCACTATTCACCTCCCTCTAGTGCTCGTTGCCTCGATCCTAGTGCACTTTCATAGAACTCCAGTTTTATAAATTTCAATCCAGATCGAGTTTTAAAAAGTTTTCAGAAATCAATTTCAAACCCCGGGTTTCCAAAATTGACATTTTTACCCACGGGAGTCTAAATTTGGAAATATTTTCCCGAGAAAAAACAATCTGGATTTCTTTCAAACTCAAATTTTCAAATTCTACACAGGATTTGCTTCGCAACGAGGTATTGAATTTCAAAATCCGAGCTCGTTTCAAAAACTGCCAAAAATAGCTTGTTTCGTCCGAAAATTTTCTAAAAAAGACCATTCTACTCCTATGATTATCAAAATGAATTTTAAATTTGGAAAGAGAGCCCACTCTAAGATGGCTTATCTACTTGCATTTTTATTTTTAAAAGAAAAGAAAAATATAAATCTCTTTTATCTTATTTTATCATTTTCTTTTTATTTATTTTAATTTTATTATTATTTTTTTTTTAGAGGTGGGACTCACAAGGGGGTCGACCATCAGCCCTCTCCCTTCCTCTTTCTTTCCTTTTTCCTTCTTCTTCTTCTTTTTTCTTTCATTTTCTTTTTCTTTTCCTTCCCTTTCTTCTTCTTTCTTTTCTTTTTTCTTTTTTTTTTCTTTCTTCTTCTTTCCCTTCTCCTTCCACTCACGTACAGCCCTCCTTTCTCTCTTTCTTTCCCACTTCTTTCTCTCCCCTACTTCCCTCTTATTTCCTTTTTCTTTCCCTCCTTTTTCCTTGCTTTCTAATTTCTAAAAAACCTCATACGGGTGGACCCATTGACGTTCTTTTGTTTACTTTCACATTAACCCCTCTCATAAAACCCAAACTTCCCTTCTATTTTCCTAAGTTCAACAACCCAAGAGAAATTCATTACACAACATCTCACGGTGGACTCTCAACACTCTCTCTCTCTCTTGGCTGCACCCTCAAATCCCCTCTTCAGCAGCCATGAATGCCATGGCTTGAGCTACCCACTTCCAGCCACTTGGAAGCTTCACCAGCATGTCCACCCTGTAGCCTCCAACTCCCTTGCACAGCAGCACCTTCAAAATCCCCAGCAGGTGGACTCTCCTCCATTGGTGAAGCCAAGTTTCAACCACACACCCATCAACCCCCTTTGGTCTTCAAGTGTCCAGCCTCCACCTCCAACACGGTAGCTCCTTTCTGCCGCCCTTTAATCCTTCACGTACCTTCATCAGGAACCCAATCTTCACCAAGGTAGCCTCATTGCTCTTCTTTTCGGCATAGCAGCACCTCCATCTTCAGCAGCCATTGCTTCCCTTGCTCCCAATCCACCACCATAGGCATCAACACCGTCTCCTGCAACTCTTGCTCTTGTCGGTCCAGCCCCTACTTTGAAGAAACACCTTCAGCCATCTTCTTGGTAGCCAACGTCAACAACAAGCAGACTTCATCCTCAATTGTGGTAGTTGGATCCCTAAGGTAAGGTTCCTATTCTTCTTTCTTATTAACCTACAAATAGTTTTTTTTTTTTATTCTTATCGTGTCATGGTAAAAGGCTACGTAAAGAGACGATTCATCCTTCCGATGGATTGAGTCCCTCCTTACAATGGCCAATACTAAGACCAAGTCGTACCCTTGATCATTTTTTTTTATTGCATCATTATATTTATGTATATTCCATGCTTATTGCATTCATTTAGTTTAGCTTTATTAATATTCGATTGATAGTCTATAGAATGTAGATCCATACATGTAGTCCAATTATAATTTTATGTTTGATTTTTTGTTTATAAATCTTGAAATTTTCATGGTAGATTCCTATGTTTTGTCTTCGTTTCTCTGCAAAAATCCAGATTGATTTGATGACTACAATCCTACTTTAAAAATTGAATCTCAAAATGGGATTTTACATTTCCAGGATCTTCAATTTCTGATTTAGCAGAAAAGAACCTCTGGAATCACCCTTGTGAGAGATCCAGATTTTCCCATAAAAATCACAGTAGATTCATAATTGAATCTACTAATGATCTGAAAATTTTAAGATTTGTGCAAGCAGATTTACCCTCTATCAAAAATTGGTTTCCCCAGCTCCCTAGGAAAATCTTGATTTTCCTTTGTCAGGGTATAGACAGACCCTAATGCACCGAGTCCGCTCAACCCGTAGCCTATCTGCAAAAACTTTCAACACAAAAGTTGTTCATGACATATTTTATAGTCATTTCCCAAAATTTGGGAATTTTTAAGATCATCCTAGTAATTTTCTCAAATTTTTCTTTTCTGTCTGACAGATTTCAATATGTAAAATTTCCAGAGATCTAGGTCTCTGATAACAGTGTGCCCATTTTCAAACCGTAACCCGAATCCCAATGATGTAAAAATATAAAATTTTTATTTGTCTGTTAGAGACATTTTTCTACAATTCCAGCCATTTTCCCATCTGTATGCTATTTTTCCCATATTTTCTACCGAAACCTGTCTGTTTGCCCTAAATCCTAGAGTCGTTGGATTCCGATCCGACTTGTCGGAGCTGTACAGCTCCGGACATAGGTCAAAACCAGAAAGTGTAAAAGGAGAAAATCTTTTCCTAACTGTCCTCTGTCACCTCATAAAATTTGGGAAATTTTTATGGAAGTTTGATATCCAAAATCCCCTTTAGAACCAGCATTTTAGGCAAATTTTTTTATTTTCTTAAGATTTTAGCTATTTTTTGTATTAAAAAAATACAAAAAAAATAGATTTTAGAGCTTCATTATGTTCATAGGGTTATTCTATGTGTCCATGCCAAATTTGGCTCAATTCCAAGTTTATTTGATTTACATGTTAGTTTATCTTTAAATTTAGAAGCGAAAATGAGGCGAAAATTAAGTTAAAATTGATATTTTATGATATTTTTTGCCATTTTAGGTTTTTATTCATGTAAATAAGCATGTCATATCATATTAGGGTTAATTTTAATCTCATTTGAATTTCATATTTTCCATTTTTGCAAAATTTATTTCAGAAAACCCTTCTTTTAAGGCCATAGTCTTGTTATCAGGGGTATTTTGGTCATTTTGACCTAAATTTCAAAATTTCAATTTTTAATTCCATAAATTTTCATTCATATCATCATATTATGTTTGATTTATTTTATTTGATTTTCAAAATTCCAAAATTTCTTTCAGAAAACCCTGATTTCAAGGTTATAAGGGGAATTTTGGTCATTTTGACCCCAATTTCAAATTTCCAAGCTTATTTTAAAAAATTATTCATTATTTATCATGTTTATATCAAAGAGGGTATGAATTTGGGTTTATATCTGAATAATATCCGATAATTTCTAATATTTTCGGATAAATTCAGAAAAATCTACATTTATGTGCTAACATGTTTTCTAGTTTTGCAGGAATATACAAGAAAAAGACTTAGCTTTATTCTTTTATTTTTATTTAATGTAAATATGTAATAATTTGGAATAAGAATTTACATTTCTGCTTAGAATAGGGTTGCATTGCATATAGTTTAATTTCTACAAATTCTGATATCTGATGCATCATTCCTGCACATTTTTCCAAATTCACTATGGTTGACATGAATGGCACATGCACAAGCTCTTATGGAGTTTATAAACTCGGTGGGATTTATATTTATGGCCATAGTCAGAATACGAAGAAAACCAAGATTTATGATCTTCGTATTAGCCACATTCAACCTACACTCTTAGGCTAACTTTAAAAATGCATTGCATTTCTCAAAACTCAAAAAGGTTTTCCCAATTCCTCAATGAAATTCCCTTTCAAACTCATTCATTCATTCAATTTGCATTATTTTCAAATTCATTTTCTAATTTCAATTTCAAAAAAACCAATTTTCTCAAGAACTTCCATGTCTTTCTCAGGATTTGATTTTCTCAGAATCCTAAGTTTTCAAATGACATTTCAAAGTATTTCCCAAGTTCAAATCAAGATTTTCCAATGTTTTAAAATTCTCAAATTTTGAAATCCCAAGTTTTCAGAAATCGATTTTCTCAAGATTTTTCAAGATTTTCTCAAGAATCTATTTTCTCAGGATTCTGAATTTTTAAATGAGATTTCAAAGTATTTCCCAAGTTCAAAATCAAGATTTCTCAAGATTTCCACATTCTCAATTTCGTTTTCCAATCTCAAAATAAATCTTCTCAGATTTTCCAGTTTTTCTTGAGAATCCATTTTCCTTTTCAAAAATTCTTTTCCAATGAATTTCCTGATTTTCTCAGAATTCTCAGATCTATTTCCTTAGAAAAGCAATCTAAATCCCAAAATCGATTTTTCCAAAGTTCAAGTTTTCCTGAGAAATCATTTCCCAATGCAAATTTCTGATTTCCAATGAAATTCAATGATTTTCCCAAGAATTCCAATTTCAAGCACTTTTCCAGTCATTTTCCAAAGCAAACATCATATTTCCCAAACTTGCATCTTTTCAGAATTTCATAGCACAAGCCTGATTCTTTGTACATTCTAGGAAAAATAGAGCATAATTTAGATAATTTAACTTAGTCAAAGCGCACATTTGATCCTTGGTTGGATTACCCCTGGTAAAGGCGCGAGGAACGGTTGAACCTCATACCGACAGGCGGATCCCATTCCACAGAATTTTCTCGCAAATTTTTAAAACGGAGGCGAGTAATTTTCAAAACCATTTTCAAAACATTGGCGAGTTTGACTCGCGAAATTCGTTTCTCTCTCGCAAAGGGAGGATGAAAAATTTTGCGATGATAACAATGGATCAGATTGCCATTGACTATCAACTTTTCCACTGCAGATGCCAGTTCCAACCCGCAATCGCTCAAGTGGTCCGAAAACATACTGAAGAAATTCTTGAACCAAATATATTACCACCGGGGGAAGAAGGGCCCGGTGCTGAGAGCTCGATGCTCAAGAAGACTTTGTTGCACCTCGTAGGAGATATGACCCTCAAGAAAGACAAAGTCGAGCTGACTGAATGCCATTAGACTGAAAGATAGGAAGATTGGAATTAGACTTAGGAAAAAATACAAGAATTTTGAAAATTGCAGGCAGGATAAAATGAAAAAGCTGGAAATTCGAAGTCCAGAGGAACGGAAGAATGGAAAATCACCTGGAGTTTTGAAGAAAAAGTGGATAATTTGGAAAAATCGTCCAGTTGTTTTTTAGAAAAAGGAGATATTTCACAAAGGATGGAAAATGAAGTATTTTAGAAAATTGTCCAGTATTTTGGAAAAATATGGGAAAATAAAATAAAAATGAATATCATTCAATCACAAACAATTATGCACATACAACATTCCCTAAGCAGCTGACTCTAAATGCATCAATTTTGAAAGAGCTTTAGGACCCTAATTCTGACTCTAGGCTCAGATCATCTGTGTCCAATCCAGTTATGTCGATATACTCAAGCCGAGGCTCGATGTACGTGGCATAAAAATTCATCTCTGGTTCTAGGCTTGTGTTTTTCCAACATCCTTGAGCACCTACAGATATACGTTGGACTATGGCCCTTGGTACATGGCAGGGGGGCGTTAGCCCAAATAAGTGGCCCAGTTGTGAGGCTCTATCCCAAACTATGGTTTTGGAAGAGAGCCCAACAACGTGAAGACCGGGTAAACATAGGTGGGGTGGTTTTGAAAACATGAGCATATGTAAGCAAATAGAGGGCTCTAAAACCTAAAGAGAGAGATTTTGAAAATTTTAAAGAAGCAAACATTGTTTTCATACAAATCCTAGATTGAAGAGTGTTGTATTTAAGACCTAACTCTAAGTGAGCATGCATAATTCTCCTCAATTGGTCTTACCAAACTGTGCCTAGTCTACATGCAATCCATGTCAGCTAGGTTCAAGTCTAGGCTCCTAGGTTCACATGATATCAGAAAGTAAAAGCTGACAGTTCATAGAACATGATTTTGATAATTGAGCTAAGTCAAAGCACACAATTGATCAGACGAAGACAGGTCCTATCACGGTCGCCAAACCTGTTATCATCACAAAAAATTTCCCCCTCCCTCTGTGAGAGCGAGAGAAACGATTCTGCGAGCCAACTCGACCAAAGTTTTAAAAATTGATTTTGAAAATTTACTCGCCTCCGTTTTGAAAATTTACTCGCCTCCGTTTTGAAAATTTACGGGAAAATTCCGTGGAATGAGATCCGCCTGTCGGTACGAGGTTCAACCGTTCCTGGCGCCATTAACAAGGGTAATTGAACCAAGGATCAAATGTGCCCTTTGACTAAGTTAAATTATATAAATTATGCTCTATTTTCCTAAAATACACAGAGAATCAGGCATGTGCTATGAAATTTTAAAAAAAATGCAAGTATGAAAAATATGATGCTTGCTTGGAAAATTGAAATGTACTTGGAAAATGACTAAAAAAGTGATGATTCTGAGAAAATTATGAATTTCATTGGAAATCAGAAATTTACATTGGAAAATAAATTCTCAGGAAAACTTGAACTTTGGGAAAATCGATTTTAAGATTTGGATTGCTTTTTTGATGAAATGGATTTGAGAATTCTGAGAAAATCAGGGAATTCTTTGAAAAATGATTTTTGAAATGGAAAAAGGATTCTCAGGAAAATGGGAACTCTGAGAAAAATTATTTTTGAGATTGGAATTGAGGATTCTGAGAAAATCAATTTCTAAAATAATTCAAGGAACTTTGGAAAAATCGATTTTGGGATTTGAAAATGAAATTGAGAATGTGAAAATATTGGAAAAATCATGATTTGAACTTGGAAAATACTTTGAAATCTCATTTGAAAATTCAGAGTTCTGAGAAAATCGAGTACTGTGAAAAATTTGGAAATTCTTGAGAAAACTGTTTTTTTCTGAAATAGAAGTGGAAAACGAATGAATGAAAACAAATTGAATGAATGAATGAATTTGAAAGAAAATTTCAATGAGGAATTAGGAAAATCTTTTTGAGTTTTGAGAAATGCAATGCATTTTTGAAATTAGCCTAAGAGTGTAGGCTGAATGTGGCTAATACGAAGATCATAAATCTAGGTTTTATTTGTATTCTGACTATGGCCAAAAGTACAAACTCCACCAAGTTTATAAACTCCATAAGAGTTTGTGCACGTGCCATTCGTGTCAACCACAATGATTTTGGAAAATGTGCATATGCATCATACATCAGATATTAAAAATTTGCAGGAATTAAACTATATGCAATGCAGTCCTATTCTAAGCTGAAAAGTAACTCTTATTCTAAATATTACATTGCTTTTTACATTGAATTGAATAAAGAAAATAAATAAAATAACTAAATCTTCTTCTTGAATGTTTCTGCAAAACTAGAAAACAATGTTAGCACAAAAATGTAGGTTTTTCTAAATTTATCCAAAAATATTAGAAATTATCGAATATTATTCAGATATAAACCCAAATTCATACCTCCTTTGATATAAACATGATAAATAAGTAATAAATTTTGAAAATAAACTTGGAAATTCGAAATTGGGGTCAAAATGACTAAAATAACCAAAATGCCCCTAATGACCTTGAAATTAGGGTTTTTTGAAAGTATTTTTTATAAAATTTGGAAATTTGAAAATCAAATGAAATAAAATAAAAAATAATATGATGAAATATGATGATATACATGAAAATTTGGAAAATTGAAGTTTAGAATTTCGAAATTTAGGTCAAAATGACCAAAATGCCTCAGATAACAAGACTATGGCCTTGAAACCAGGGTTTTCTGAAATAAATTTTGCAAAAATGGGAAATTAAAATGCAAATGACATTGAAATTAACCCTAATATGACATGACATGATTATTTACATGATAAAAATCCTAAAATAGCAAAAATATCATAAAATATCTAATTTGACTCGATTTTCGCCTGATTTTTACTTCTGAATTTAAAAGTAAACTAACATACAAAGCAGATGAACTTGGAATTGAGCCAAATTTGGCATGGACACCTAGAATAATCCTAAAAACAGAATAGAGTTCGAAAATCTATTTTTTTGTATTTTCTTAATATGGAAAATAGCTAAAAATCCTAAAAAATCAAGATTTTGCCAAAAATGCTAACTCTAAATTGGATTTCGGATATCAAACTTCCATAAAAATTTCCCAAATTTTATGGGGTGATAGAGGAAAGTAGGCAAGGATTTTTTCATTTTACAGATTCTGGTTTTGACCTATGGTTGGAGCTGGAAAACTCCTGCAAGTCGGATCGGAATCCGACGACTCTAGGATTTAGGGAAGACAGATAGGTTTTGGGAACAATTATGGGAAAAATAGAATACAGATGGTAAAATGGCTGAAATTCTGGTAAAATGTTTTTGACAAACATATGAAGTTTTACTATTTTTACAGCATTGGGATTCGGGTTATGGTTTGGGTCGTAGTAGAGGATTATCAGAGGTTTGAATCTCTGAAATTCTCAGGCATGAGAATCTGTCAAACAGAAAAGATAATTTTAATAAAAATACTTGGACAATCCAAAAAATTCCCAAATTTTGGGAAATGACAAGCAATAGAGTTAGGAACAACTTTCATGTTTAAAGTTTTTGCATTTGACTTATGGGTTGAACGGACACAACACATTAAGGTCGGTCTATACCTTGAGAAAGAGAAAGTGGGATTTTCCCATGGGTATGGGAAAATCGATTTTTGACAGGGGTCAAAGCTTGTTGGAAAAACCTAAAAATTTACTGGGAAATAGTAGACTCTAATAGGGAATCGTGGTATTTTTTTTAGGTAAATTCAGAATTGTGGTATCTCAGATGCTCTTGTCTGCTAAGATAGAAATTGGAATTTCTGGTGGTTTCAAAATCCAAGGTCAATCTTTTATTTTTTTTTATGAAGTTTAGAATTTCAAACTAATCCAATTTTTTTACAGAAGTTTAATGACACATAAATATCATAACCATGGAATTTACAGAATTTATGAATGAATAAAATCACATGAAATATCATCTGGACCTTCCATATGAATGAAATTTACAGATTCTAAAATGGATAATCATAAAGCTATATAAAATAAATGAAATATATAATGAATCTATCCTAAATGTGCATTTTCAATTATGAAACTATATGAGATACTAAGTTAAAATGAGAATCAAAGGAGGCATGATCTATTTCTCTTGTTATTGGCTCTCAAAACGAGAGATTCAATCCAATAGATAGATGAATCTCGTCGTTTACTTAGCCTAAATAGATTACATGAATACTCTATCACATTCACTCGATTTAAAACAATGAAAAGAAAAGCATTCACGTAACTGTAAATCTAGCCATTGATTTGATTTCGCAATGCTTATACGAAAATGAAGCCTAAGTCTCAAGTCTATGGGCGACAAAGGTGGGCGTCATGGGGGCTTTTACCAAAAAATGAAAGGCAAAGAATGACCAAACTCACCTTGGGGATTCGGCTAGAAGTAGGCAGGATGGTGACTGTGGAGAGGTTGGCGATGTGAGGCTGGAGTGAACCTATTACCATGTATGGAGAGAAGCTGGAGCGACATCAAGACACCCCCTTGTATGTGTTGTGCGTCGGTTGAAGAGGAAGGCTTGGATGCACCAGCTGTGGTGGTTAGTAATGAACCAGTTGGGCATCTCTTGGAGGAAGGCTGATGATAATGACGGAGGCTGGAAGGTGTTGTTGTGTGGGAGCTATGGACTCACTGTGGTGGAGGTAGCTGGAAGGTTGGCGGAGATAGGGTAGCAGATCCGGTGGCTACAATCAAGATGGGTCGGCTGCTGGAAGAGCACAAAGGTTGATGGTGGCTGTCAAGGCTAAAGGTTGCCAAGGATTAATGAAGGACCGCAACTATGGCAACTGCTGGAGCTTGAAGCTAGAGAAGGCTGCTAGGCTTCAAGGTTGAAGAGGCTGCAGCTAGTCTGTGCTTGAGAAGATAAGAGAGAGAGAGAGAGAGAGAGAGAGAGAGAGAGAGGGATCTCAGCGTGAATCCTAGAGTCTTCTTTTTTTTTAGTTTTTAACTTAGGGTCAAATAAGATTTCTTTCCTAAGTTTTTAATGGAAATAGGTTTTAATGAGAGGGAAGAAGGGAGGATTCAAGGTATACGTACATGGGCTAGAGAAAGGAAAGGAAGGAAAACGTACATGGGCTAGAGAAAGGAAAGGAAGGAAGGGAAAGAAAAAGAGAAAGAAAGGGAAGAGAAGAAAAGAAAGAAGAAAGAAAAGGGAAAAGGAAATAAAAAAAAGAAGAAAGAAGAGGGAAAGGAAGAGAAGGAGGGGGCGGAGGAGATCACACGTGAATGAGAAGAAAAGGGAAAGAAGAGGAAGAAAGAAGAAAAAGAAAAGGAAGAAAGGAAAGAAAGAAAGGAAAGAAAGAAAGGAAGAAAGAAGGAAAAGAAGAAAGAAGAAAGGAAGGAAAAGAAAGAAGAAGAAGAAAAGAGAGGAAGAAAGAAAAGGAAAGAAGAAGTAGAGGAAGAAAGGAAAGAGAGGGGGCTAGGGGGAGGCGACCCCCTAGTGGGTCCCACTTTAGGTAAAAAAAATAAAGAAAATAATTTTTTTCCTTTTTATATATATATATATATATATATATATATATATATATATATATATATATATATATTAAAAGGAAATTGCAAATGGATGGGCCATCTCAGAGTGGGTCCAAATTCCAATTTTGAAATTCATTTTGAAGATTAGAGGGGTAAAATAGTCTTCTCAGAAAGTTTTTTGACAAAATGAGCTATTTTTGATAGTTTCTGAAACGAGCTCAGAATTTGAAGTTCAATACCCCGTTGTGAAGCAAATCTAATGTAGAATTTGAAATTTTGAGTTTGAAAGAAATCCAAATTATTTTTCTCGAGAAAATATTTCCAAATTTAGAATCTTGGGGGTAAAAATGTCAATTTTGAAAACCTAGGGTTTGAAATTGATTTCTGAAAACTTTTAAAACTCAATCTGGATTAAAATTTATAAAACTAGAGTTCTGGATTTCGAAAATGAAATAAAATGTGATGAAATGTTATGAAATGCTGAGAAATGATATGAAATGATGAGAAATGACATGAAATGCCATACAAAATGCTAACCCTGAATGAAGAAATTTGGATATTAGACCCCGATTGGCACTTGTACCAGTTCAAAAAGTTCTAAAGATGATAAAATTTAAAAAAATGGCTCAAGAAATAGTTTTCAGGTTCTACCGGGCCAGAGTGACACTGAAAATTAGAGTGTGAGCTGGATTAAACTGAAATGAACTGGATTGAGCTAGGTTTTAGAGTTTCATAACTCAACTGGACTGACAAGATACTGACTCAACTGACCTTTTCGACTAAATTTTCAAGAAAAGCTATCATTTTTAGAGAAATAGTACGGAATGGTCACTGGAGCGAAGTGAATTACGAACTTGAGCTGGGTTTGAGCTAGAGCAAAGGTTAGTAATACTGAGATGAACTAAAATTGAAGCTCGAACACTAGCTCAATCTACCAGACTTAGCTCAATTTCAGCTGAATGAGCTGAAATGGGCTCCTAGACACTTGAAAGTGATTTTAACTGAAACTGAAGCACATGAACTCCTGGTGAGCTCAAGCTAGACTCAGAGGAATATGATTGACTATGAATGACTGACTCAGAGACAATTGGCTTGGGTTTGAGTGAGAAATGAGCTCATTTCTGAAGAAATGATCCAATTTTGGCAGAAATGGTCAGAAATGAAAATGGCCTTCTCACTGTGAGCTCGGTTGAGCTTGAAATGACTCATATTCTAACTGTTCTAAACTGACCAACGAGCTTGGTTGACTAGACTGACTGGGGTCCAGGATGACCTAAGGGTAAAATGGTAAATTTCTTAGTGGCAATGGGTAAAGTGGCGATTTTCTGAAATTGACTTGGGGTTTGACTCCTACGCTGACCTAACATGGTTGGCACTGCACGAGGAGGGTTGTAGGAGGAAAATTTGGGGTGTTTACAACTGCCAGGAATTATCTTTATCTATGTGAAATTTTTCTATCAATATCTTTCCATTCAGTTGCTTTTATGAAGCTAAGAATATTTCCTCTCTTTTCATATCCAAGAAATTGATAGCTTCCTTGAAGAAACCCAACAACAATAATTTGACATTGATTCTGGATTCTATAGAGTTAACCCAGTTGGGGGGTAATACTCTAGGTAGAAGAGGGAACATCTTTCAAAAGTGTTTACTTTCAATTACCTTGAATCAACTACAATTTTTATCATTTTGGCAATATTTTCCAGCTTTCCTGAGAAGAAATAAGAACTTAATGTCCATTTTGATACATCTTGGTATTGCCTTTTCCTTCTTTTGCATAGTCGAAAGAGTTGCCTTCCCCTCTTTTATAGAGTTGCCTTATCCATCTTTCGCCTTGCCGAGAGATTTGCCTTTCTCCTTTCTAAAAGGATTGCCTTATCTATCTTTTGCATTGCCGAAAGATTTGCCTTTCTCCTTGCTAAAAGGATCGCCTTCTTCATCTTTCACTTTGTCGAAAGATTCACCTTCTTGCTTAAAGGATCACCTTCTTCATCTTTCGCTTTGTCGAGAGATTCGCCTTCTCCTTGCTAAAAGAATTGCCATGTCCATCTTTCGCATTTGCCGAGAGATTTGCCTTTCTCCTTTCTAAAAGGATTGCCCTATCCATCTTTCGTATTGCCGAGAGATTTGCCTTTCTCCTTTAAAAAAGGATTGCCTTATTCATCTTTTGCATCACCAAAAGATTTGCCTTTCTCCTTTCTAAAAGGATTGCCTTGTTCATCTTTCGCATTTGTCGAGAGATTTGCCTTTCTCCTTTCAAAAAGAATTGCCTTATTCATCTTTCGCATCGCCGAAAGATTTGCCTTTCTCCTTGCTAAAATGATCGCCTTCTTCATCCTTCGCTTTGCCGAAAGATTCGCCTTCTTCTTGCTAAAAGGATCGCCTTCTTCATCTTTCGCTTTGTCGAAAGATTCGCCTTCTCCTTGCTAAAAGGAGCGCCTTCTTCATCTTTCGCTTTGTCGAAAGATTCACCCTCTCATTGCTAAAAGGATCACCTTCTTTATCTTTCGCTTTGTCAAAAGATTCGTCTTCCCTTTCTAAAAAGGATCGCCTTCTTCATCTTTCGCTTTGTCGAAAGATTCACCTTCTCCTTGCTGAAAGGATCGCCTTCTTCATCTTTCGCTTTGACGAAAGGTTCACCTTCTCCTGGCTAAAAGGATCGCCTTCTTCATCTTTTGCTTTGTCAAAAGAATCGCCTTGCTCCTGTATAAAGGATCGCCTTACTCATCTTTCGCATTGCCGAAAGATTTGCCTTTCTCCTATAAAAAGGATCGCCTTACTCATCTTTCGCTTTGTCGAAAGAATCGCCTTGCTCCTGTCTAAAGGATCACCTAACTCATCTTTCGCATTACCAAAAGATTTGCCTTTCTTCTATCAAAAGGATTGTCTTACTCATCTTTCGCTTTGTCGAAAGAATCGCCTTGCTCCTGTCTAAAGGATCGCCTTACTCATCTTTCGCGTTGTCGAGAGAATTGCCTTGCTCCTGTTGAAAGGATCACCTTACTCATCTTTCGTGTTGTCGAAAGAATTGCCCTGGTCCTTTGGGATTGCGTTATTTGTCTTTCACATTGTCGAAAGAATCACTCTGCTCTTTTTAATTGCCTTATCCATCTTTTGTATTGTCAAAATAACTGCCTCATATTGCCTTGTTCATCTTTCGCGTTGTCGAAAGAATTGCCTCACGTTACCTCATTCATTTTTTGCATTGCCGAGAGATTTGCCTTTTCCCTTTCTAAAAGGATCGCCTTCTTCATCTTTCGCTTTGTCGAAGGATTCACCTTCTCCTTGCTAAAAGGATCACCTTCTTCATCTTTCGCTTTGTCGAAAGAATCGCCTTCTCCTTGCTAAATGGATCGCCTTCTTCATCTTTCGCTTTGTCGAAAGATTCACATTCTTCTTGCTAAAAGGATCACCTTACTCATCTTTTGCATTGTCGAAAGAAACATCTTGCTCCTATCAAAAGGATCGTCTTACTCATCTTTCGCTTTGTTGAAAGAATCGCCTTGCTCCTGTTAAAAGGATCGCCTTGCTCATGTTAAAAGGATCGCCTCATTCATCTTTCACACTGTCGAAAGGATTGCCTCATGCATTTTTCGTATTGTCGAAAGGATTGCCTCATATTGCTTTATTCCTTGTTCACATTGATAAATTTTCACCTTACCCTTCTTCAAAAAAGAATTGCCTTAGTCGCCTTTCTCTTACTATCTCACTTGCCTTGCTTTCCCGCTCAGGTTAAGGGTCAAACCTGAACTTTCTGTGAGAGGTCATCAATTTCAAAAGCTATTTCAGTCTCAGCAATGAGGCGCCCAAGATCAATCCCTTTTCTAAACTTTAAGGAACCCCATTTTTTTTCCTTTCGCAAAACCCCTTTCGGATTTGTTCGTCCAAACTTTGAAAGTCCCATTATGGTTTATTTATTCGAGGATTCCGTATGGTCGTCCCTTTCAGGTTAAGGGTTAAGCCTGAACCTCGCTCCTCGAGGCATCGTCCCTTTCAGGTCAAGGGTTAATCCTGAACCTCGCTCCATGAGGTGTCTTCCATTCAGGTTTGGGTTAAACCTAAGCCTTGTTCTAACGAGGTAGTTCTCTCAGTCCCATCATGGTTTCCCGTTGTGGAATCCATGTTCTTCACATCCATCCAGAAAGGATCATACTTGTGCTTCATCTCACGAGACATTTTTCTCAAAAATGTCCCATCAAGGTCCTCATGTACTCCTTTCCTCATTCAATTCATCTTGATATATCTCCACCCCATCCAGGTTAAGGGCTAAACCTGAGTCATTCCAAAAAGTTGATCTTGTCTCACCCATGAGACTCAATCAAAATTCTTATTTTTTACCATTTTGGGATCTTCACCCAAAGTCCCATCTCGATTTCCTCATTTCTATTGTTTAGTTATATCATTTTAGAGGATTTCGTCTCCCCAAAACCATTTAGGATAAGGTATTAAGCCTGAGAAACCATGTCTTTCCAAATAAATTCTTCCATACCCAGTTCAAGATATGTTAACTGGGGCATTTTTTTCAAAATTTGGAGTATTTTCTTTGCCACTAAGCTTAGCTTTCAACCGGCTTAGTAGCAAAGAGAGACATCTGTGAACACTCTAAAATTTTCAAAATCTTGTAAATATCCCCTTTTTTCCCCTACATCCCATTTTCTGAGTAAATTGAGTCATTTTCACTCAAAATTCTAGTTTATTTCTAGGATTTACTGAAATCAAATCCATTTTCTATAACTGACTCGATTTTGGATCCAGACCTATTATCCAAACCCAAATTTGAGCCTCGTTATCCAATTTTCAAACTAAAACTACAAAAATTATCAAAATAATTTCTGAAAGGCTCAGACAGTCCATCCGGCATCCAGTTGGATCCATGACTCTGTGTTTCTCGATTCGAGGTCCAAAACTCGGGTATCTCCTTAAATTCCGGATCCAAACCTATTTTCTAAAAAAATTTCAAAAGTTTAAACCCAAATTCTCATAAAACACTTCTTTTGTAAAATATTCTTAAATTTCTCAAAATTAGTTTAAACACCCATAGTTTTAGAGTTTTATTTCAAAAATAACAAAAAAATAAGAAAATACAAAGAAAAGAACCAAAAAAAGAAAAAAAAAGAAAACAGAAAATACAAAAAAATAGCTCGAAAGCCCCTTTTTGAAAATCGTCTTTTATTAAAAACCATTTTTTTGGAAAACTTATAAAATCACCTTGTTTTGAAAATTTCAACAAATTGAAGAACATGCTTGGAAAAAGCCCTTAACAAAATTCGGTTTTAGAGGGTCGACCTGTCCCTCTTTCTGGAGGACTCTAGATCTCTCTCGAAGGCTCCTGCTTACCTCTGATCTCCTGTTTTCTTTTTCAATTGTCTGTTTTATATTTGCCTTTTTGATTTCCCATGTTCATTTCCTTTCACGATTCATATTTTCCCTATCTCTGTCATGCCCCCAAAATTCCCGACTTTGAAAATCCTTTGGATTTAGGGTAAACTTCTTTTTTTTTTTTTGAAAACATTTGTGCGAATGCGGAAGTACCAAAAAGGGAAAACAAGTGGAAAACTCTGGGCAGGTCACAGGGGTGAAACAACAATGAAGTGAAACAACTTTTATTTAATACATTTTACAAAAAGTACAATCATTCCCTTTTACAAGTACACTACCAAGATCCTTGATGTTTTAGAAGTGTGAATTCAGTCCTCTGCCGCACATCGAACTCCATCGCACGCCTAGAAGCAATACCTGTATCCCCATAAAATGGGGTCAGTACTCTTTCGAGCTGGTGAGACAAACCAGAACACCATATACCAATATATGGAAAATGAGAACACGAATTATCCTGAAACACATAGCATGCTTATTTACAATAACTGAATAGGTACAGCATAAGCAAGTAATAAGAGAGTGACAAACTACACATGGAGCAATAAGTGATAACTGCTATCATTAACATGCTTTTAGAAACGTAATTAGGCAAATCATGTGAAAATGACCAAGACTACCCATTTCACAATTCATAGCATTTAAAGCATAGTATGCATCAAGGAACATAATCAACCAATGTATCAACATAGAGAAATGTGTTATGCAGAACAACTAAGTTATCATGAACTGTGCATAGATACAAGTGGACATATATGTGCATCGTGACATAAGCACGAGAACTAGCAATGTGACGATTCAAAACATCGAACATTACGATGGGACAATTAGAAACATTTTGCCACGGTAAAGCATTTCTAGAAACGAACCATGAGACGTGCAAAAGCATAAAACCCATGTATCTCAAACACAAGCGAGCTCGTCTCGCGAGGTGGGGTCATCACCCACACCAAAACTTGCCAAGGAGTTCCAATCTCACATAAGTCTCAAAAGACCATAACTTCCATACGTGTGCCTCAAGCTCCCCTCGTACTTAGGGAAATACATTCAATTGACAAGGCAATTCGTATATTCAAATATGACAGATATGAGCATGATGAATGCATTCATTTGTTTCACATACGCCATAGGTTTCTTAATTACGTAAAAACCTCATTTTACTTGAAGGCATTCGATAAGGTGTCATTTGCATGCATTTTACGTTCTATTGCGAAAGCGGACACATGCTTAAAAGTATGCATCTACATCACCCGTATTGATGGGTTTATCATTTTATTGCGCACTTTGTTATGATATCTTGCAACACATAATATGTGATTGATACGCTTAAACAAATACATAATTTGTGTCGTGCCGTGTATGACAAGAGAAGTGCAATAAATCTCTTGATTACGTAAAACTCTTATTTTGACAGCATTTAAGAAGGTATCATTTGCAACATTGCGTTCTATGCAAAGGCGGCCATACCTGCAACGAGGGTGAATCTACACTACACAAATTGACAGTTTTACCATTTCTTTGTGCATACATAGCTACGTATACATTTTTATATTTGCTTTGGCGCATCGCATGTTTTTCATCTACGTTATGATAAGTCAACATTTATGGGATTGTCGGGGCATTTGGAACCCGACTAATAAGCTCACATGAAGCCCATAGGCTGTAGCCCAGGAGGCTCGCTAACGGAGCTCAAAGGCATAGCGAAATGGAAGAATATGTATATTTCAGCTGTTGGGCGGGAGTCTGTCCGAAACAGACTCACCAACCGACCCGCCACTCGGTGCCATGGGGCACCACGTGCACACAGCAGGGCCCGGTTTGGGCAATGCTGCTGAACCAAAAAGGGCACTGCAGAATCGTAAAAAGGGAGACAACAGGCTATGCTATCACCCCACTGCAGGAGCCGAACCGCCTGGACTGTGTAGGTCCGATCCGGGGAAAAACCACGGCGTGGGTCTCAACAAACGAAGGACAGCCCCGGATCTGGACTGTTTAGTCCAGACCCACGCCGGCTGGCTCAAACAACAGGGAGGTCTGGACTGGGTGTCCAGGCCAAGTGTGGCTCTCCCACCACAAACGGCCTAGGTCTTGACCGACTGGTCCAGACCATGCAGGGCGTGCTCAGGCTTGAGCACGGTCTGGACCGGGTGTCCAGACCCAAGTTGGGCTCAGCCAGCAGCGAAGGGAGGGGTGCAGGCCCACCTGCCTGCACCCGGTTGCAGTCCTCTTGCTGCAACTAGGTTGCAGCAACCCAAAAAGCGCGAGCTTCAGCTGGGCACAAGGGAGAAGTGCCCTTAACCGAACCCAGTTCGGCTAAGGGCCCCAAGATGAGGGTATTGGCGGACTCAATAGAAATCGTTCTAAGGGTGTTCGAACTTGCAACGTTCCAATAGGGAAGTGGTGTGCACCAACTGCTCTTCCAGTGGAAAATCAAGCCAAAGGGGAAACTGACCCACACCAACCCGAGTTGGTGGGCTCGGCTAAGGGTCACGCTAACCCAACAGAAAAAAAGACAAGAAAGGAAAAGCATCCAGCTGACCCGTTGTGGTCGGCCTGGGACACCTCCAGCTGGCTGGACTGGTCCAACCGACCAGCAAGGGGACCAAGACGTCCGTGGCCAGACAGAACCAACAAGGAAAAAAAAAAGGGCGATGGTGCTGGACCATCTCGGCTCGGCCTGCCTTTCCCAGTTCAGCAACACCCGAACCCAAGAGGGTCGACCCAGCTGGGTATGGCTGCTGAGCATAGGGTTGGTCTAAGGTTTCCTAGCCACCCAAACAATGTCTTGGCAACACGGTTTCACTGCCATAACAGAGCAGAACCGTAGCTGCCATGAACCAAGCCAACAAAGATGAACGGTGCATGAAATGAAATGAAGAACAAGGGCAAACTCTAACCAAAATGATTTTGTGGCATTACGACTACATTGCACAACGCATGCAAGCATGCTCAATAAACCACAAACGTGATGCATGCAAGCATACTCGTTAAAATCCACCAATATGAAATGAACTTACTACTATATTGCACTACGAAGGAAAAACAAACACATGAAGCAATGCTCAACCAAAAACCACATTCATGGGTATGTGTAGAGGCTTCTCATCTTCGAGGCTTTCACAACGGTGGAGATGAAAGCTATGGCCTAGGAGCTTCACTCAACGTGGTGCTTAGCACTCACACACACTCACTCTCACGGTTTGGAGAAGAAGGAAAGGAGAGAGAGGGACTCCAACAAAATCGCCCAAGAGAAATGCCTTCTCTCTGTTTCTTTTTGAAGGTTAAATACCTAGGTTAAGTAGAATGGATGGTTGGGATTAGAGTAGGTGAGATGGAGGGCTGGGGTGCTCCACGCCCCCCCATAGCTGCCCATACACCCAATGCATGTCTTCTTTTTGAAATCTCTAGATTTTCTTTCAAAAACGCCATGGGGAAGGTTTTGAAAAAGCATTTAATGTTTGAGAAATTTACAAGGGATGCCCAAGGCTTGCTGCCCCATCCAGCCAACCGATTTTCACTATTTGAAAACTTTCAAAAGAATCACCAAAAGGCCATGGTGCGCAGCCCCATGCCTTCTCTTCTTGGAAAACCGCCCCTCATGATAAGCTCTAAGCCTCATCATGAGGTCTTGAAACAAGAGTATGGCCAATCGTGGCCCTCTTTTTCCAAGCCATGCACTATTTTACAAGAATGCCACCCAGCTGGTCCACCATGATAAAAAATGTCCACTAGAGGGGGCGCCACATGGGTTTGGACCACCTCTAGTCAATCTGAATCCAAATCAACAATGCACTATTTAAAACAATGCTCATTTAATGCTTTTAAATATAAAATTGACTTCAATAAATCATTTATTTATTTTCAAAACATTAATTGACATGGAATGTTCAATGCTTCTTTGAGGAATTCCCCTTTGTTTGCAAGAAATATGCTCGTTATGATTCGCATACTATCGCTAAGCAATTCTCGTAATTCACATGCACTGACAGGGTTTTTTCATCGTATAGGTACCAAATTCAGGGACAAACTATACAAATACATTATAAATTTACCCTTAATATTTCAGAGGTTAATTCGTCCAAAATTGGGCTCTTCTTACTTATGTACTGTATTTACGCGATTTCAGGTCGCGTGCTTAATGAACCGAAATACAAAGCATAGTCAATTATATCTAATTATGCGATTCAACTTCATAACCATATGAAAGTATATATATATATATCAACTCTATGCAACAGTAAATTCTTCAGAAAAATTCACGGGTCTTACAATCTCATCTTGTACATAGCATCATCAGACTCGTTGGATTCAATCCCTGTTGTATTTTGTTTAAAGCATTATCAACTTCATTCGCATAGCATCAGCAACATTGCGTTAGTTATATTAGCATAAGTTGTTTATCGTCATTAGTTTCTTTTTCCTTTTTTCTTGATATCACATTTTCTGTGAATGCATCGCATGGCTCGCATAGATCTCACCATAAATCGAATGCAATCCATAGTAGGACTTGCTGTAAAAAACCCTGCATGCTAGGCCCTCTGCGGGATCAGATTCAATTAACCTCCACGAGCATCCTTACTTGAGATATTTAGTTTAATTCTTCAGAAGATCTCACCGGATTTTTGCCATAAATCCACAAGCAGAGAGGGCCTACCCCTGTTTTGTTTAAAGCGTTTCTTGTAACGTCCTTTTCAATTTCTTTTACTGCATCATGTTTTAGATAACATCTATATTCACTCTGTCCTCATTGCATCATTTGCGCTGCATCATCATCAAACGCTCCTATGTTTTACATCTATTCAACTCATCATTTCGTTTAGCATCATGTTTTTCTACTGAAATTTATTGGATGTTCATGCACCTCTGCTTCAAGTCCTTTACACCATCATGCTGAGTTGAGGTTTTGCAGGGGATGGATTGCTTTTCTGTTAGAGGGTTTTGGGTTTTGTAGTTGAGGCGGTCAATTTTTGTTGTTGTTTGTGCTACTTGTTGATGGTAGAAGCTTGATGGCAGCCTCTCTGATGGAAAACTCAGTTGTGGGAATGATGAAAGCGGGTGTGGTTGGATTGGCGTGGTAGAAGCTATGAGCATTTTTTTTCTTTTGGAGAGCTTGGTCATGAGTGTTCTGGTTGTTGATTATAACCAAAGGGACACTTGCTTCCTTTTTAAGCTTACTGTAAAACCAATTCCATGGCCTAGGTGCTGGGGGACTGCCCTAATTGATGTTGTAGGTGGCTATCGCACAACATGATCATATAAGATGGCATTGTCATTTGGTTGTGGAACCATTTTGTTCCAGGCCGATGTAAATTTCATTTTGAATTAAATAATTTATCAAGATCTAGGTTGCTTCTTAATTCTTCTAACATTTTCCACTTCATCTTTTTTATGGAGAAATATACACAACATCCAACGTCTCTGGCTAACAATCACCAGCCTTGTCTTGCTGAAATATTCGCATTTGATGGTTTTGGCATGTATAGGTGAACCAATGGTTTGTTAATGAGTACAATAGTTCATCTTGTTACTAATCTTTAAGAATCACTTTGACGTCACAGGTTTGACAACAAGAGATTTTGCAGCGATCGTAGAAGAAATGACATTCGTGAGTTCAAAGAGTTGAAGGAACTGTTGCACAAATTGGTTTTGTGTAGTAGATATGGCTTTTCAATATGTGCGGAGGGAAAATCAGATATTTTGGGGTTTGAAGATGTTGATATGAATGGAGGTTCTCAAGCAGATGGATTGACTTTGTCTGGTTTAAGTGCATGCTTTATTATATTGCGAGCTTGGAGGCTAGATGGTTGTTGCATTCATTTTCACATGGTATGTAGCATGATTTTTTTTTTAATTTTTGCCATTGATTACCTTGTATTCTATTCATTCATTGGTATCTCACTAATTGTTTTTTTCGCCTCTTCTAAACATCTCAGCTGATTATAGGCATGGTTACCTTGTATATTTGTGTATAATTTTGTTGCAATGTAGAATTGGTGTATCATCTCTCATCAGATTGGTCTGGCATAGATGCATTTATATGTAAATTTTACCATTATTTCAAAACAAAACCTACTACTCCAGCTTATTGCATCAGATATGCTGAAATATCACTATATTGTGAGCATTATCAATTCAGGGCAGTACATCTGCATCATACATTTCCACCTGTCAATAATGGAGCATTTTGTAGGACACATGTTAGCAATGTGCTTGCATTTGCCAAAACCATTCAGCATCTAATGTCCTTTATGCATAACATTCATGCTTCTGTGTATTTTGCTGCAAACGCAACTCTCCTGTTACCGCACTTCAAAAATAATTTCTATATCAGGTCCAAGTTTGCCAAGAACACTGTGGACAGAAAGAATTGCATAATACTTACAGTCGGTAGCTTCACTTCATATCGATCAAGGCAGTCAACCTATTCTGATATGAAGTTATCTTGTAATGAACAAGTTCCAGACTTCCTCTTGGTATGTGTTATATATATGATGCATCAAATGTCGTGTGTGAATGGACAAGGGTTTTAATGAGGCAGAAATGCCTACCTAGGCTAGAGGTAGCAGATGGGGTATCTATAGTTGGGGGAGATCACTCTCCATTTTTTTTTTAGCATGGGATCTATTATGAATTGCAGCCATATTGCTTGGTTCAGAGATGGTAGAACCAACTAGATCCAACTAATATATCATATGATTACAAAACCTTATCTAGATCTTTAAACACTTTAAAAAACTGGATAGTTTTCTGAACAGCGGAGGATGTAGTCTGTAAAGCATCTGAAGGTAGTCATACGTTTTTGGATATGCTGTTTGATAACTATCTAGACGATGTTGTGTTAAAACCATTTGGGAATGCTGCTACAAAGATCAATTGGGTTGGTATCGGTGATATCCATATGATCAAAATACATTAGGGACTTACAACAAATAGAATTGTTGTCGTTGAAGGTAAAACTACTAATCTGTGCAATTGATTTGCAGCAAATCAGATTGCTAATGTTAAGCGTTGGAGGCATCACATCAACAGGTACCCTCGCAGCATCTCATATGCACTCTCATTGTATCTCATGTGCATTTTCATAACCCCTCTGTACTTCCACCTATATTCTACATAATACACTTAATCTCACCTGTCATCTCCCTTCCAGTACTGAGATGCCCATCCTCTTCACCCACCAACCACAACTACAATCATACAACCTTCAACTGCCCTACACTATACCCTACATCTTCACAGCATCAACCCCTCACATCCAGTTGCCCATTCCCTGTGTAACCCATCACATTCTAGCTGCTTTCCACTCTTAACATTCCTGTACCCTCTTATTGTCACTATGCCTTGGTATCCACCTTGTTGGGTTCTCCTCACACTTGCAGCAGCACAAGGCACGACTGTGAGTTCTTTGAACCTATAACAGTGCAAAACACTGTTGTGCACTTCTTACATTTGTGGTAATACACACCATAGTTGTGCTCTTCTAACATCCATAGCCATGTCATTGATGTGACCTCATGCATCCATGACATTTTGTCATAATCATTTATAAGCCATCCATTCCAATCGTCCCCAGTAGCCTATAACATCCACTTGTTATATCCTATATACTTCCACTAGTTATATCTATATTTTTGCATTGCACTTTTCATCAATGTCAAAACTTGCTCATACATGTTGATGTTATCATTGAATGTAGGCATTTCACATGCATCTTAAAACCCATTTCACTGTTTGCCTTCTTGACATCATGAGATATTCCATCTCTCTTTTCATTTATGCTAACCTACTTTGTTTTGCAGGAAATAAAAAAAAAATAATAATAATATAAATAAATAATAATATATGTTATTTCTCTTCTTAGCTTAGAAGTTATAAATTTCAATTTCAGAATTGTAATATCTAGGACATTAATGAGAATGCTTACATTTCTTGTATTAGATTAGAATGTATGAGCATACATATTTTCTAGAATTGCTTGTTTCATATCATTTTTCTCTTTCATTCTAAGATTTCACGAATGACACGTACACCATTCTAATAAAAGGTGATTAAACCCTAAGTTGACGATTTGCATCAATGGCCATAGTCAAGGTGCGAACAAAACTTATGATTTTCATCTTTTATGGAATAACATTGGATCCATACTGCGTCCCTTTTAAAAAATCATCATATTTTCAAATATTTTACTTTATTAGAGTTTAACTTAAAATTAACTCAAGATATATATCAATGGCCATAGTCAGAATATATTGAGAGTTAATTTCATTTGAAACTCTATAAAGGCACCAAAACGTGTTTTATTCTTCACTTGAATTTAAATATGATTATTATATAATATATTTTATGACCATAGTCAAAGATGTATTATATTCTCAAATCTTATTTTAATTCACTTAAAGAATGAAATATGCTTTTCAAATCCAATTTCAAATTCTTTAATTCATTTCATCATTTAGGATAAAATTACATCATATTTTCAAACATTCTTTTTTTCAAAATCCAAGTGATTTTGAGATGATTCTTCAAATATCTTCTTCATTTCTCAACCAATCTTCAATTTCTATTTCAGTCCATCTTTCTATCTCATCTTGAAAATCAAACTTCAATTTCGAAGTCCAATTTGACTTTAAAATTTCAAATTCACTTCTATATTCAAAATTCAATTTCCAATTTCATTTTCATTTCCAAGATCCAATTTCAAATTCAAATTAGCATTTCAAATCAAATTTCAAAGTTTGATTTAACTTTGAAATTCCTGATTCATCTTCTGATTTCAAACTCAAGCTTTAAATTAAAGTTTATCCTTTATTTTTCAAAATCTCCAAAGTCCTATCTAAAGATTGAGTCTTGATTCTCAATTCAAAATCAAGGTCTTGAGATTAATTATGAATCTTAAAAACTCGATTTTTTTTAAGCTTAAAGCCTACTTTTAAACTCAAATCTTGATTTCCAAAATCCAAATCCCTCCTCAAAGTCCCATTTGGATCTTCAAAATCCAAATTCCATCTTGGATTCTAGATTTAGAATCCAATTCCACCTTATATCCCAGATTTCGGATCCAATCCCATTTAGGATTCCAGATTTTGGATTCAACTTCATCTTGGATTCCAGACTTCGGATCCAATTCTATTTAAGATTCCAGATTTCGGATCCAAATCCATCTTGGATTCCAGACTTCAGATCCAATTCTATCTTGGATCCCAGATTTCAGATCAAATTCTATCTAAGATTTCAGATTTCAAATCCAGTTCCATTTCCAAAGTCAATTTCAAATCTATTTTCTCAAGCCTAAATTTGAATTCAATTCCTATTTTAGGTTCTGAATTCAAAATTTCTTTTTCAAAATCAGTTCTTGAAAATCGATCCAAATTCAATGTTCATTCTAACTTTGAAAACTCATTCTTATTCCAAAATTTCAAGTCTAAATTCTTTTTCTTTTCATCTGAAGGCTTATCTTTCCAAATTCTGATCACTCCAAAACTTGGAATTTCAAGTCTCTTCTTCTAGATCTATTTCAAATTCTAAGTTAGATTAAAAATCTAACTGTTTCAAATCAATCTTAGCTCTTTAAATTATTTCTTCACTTCATTATCAAGGTCATTTCAGAATCACTTGGAAAAAAATCCCAGAAATTCTAAAAATATCTTCTCAAAAGAGCATACATGCATTTTTATTGCACAAGCATGATTCTTTGTGCATTTAAACTTAGAATAAACACTTAGACAATATTTTGGCAAAGCAAAAGGCATAAATTTGATCCTTGGTTCGATTACCCCTAGTAAAGGCGCCAGGAACAATCGAACCTCGTACCACTGAGTGAATCCCGTCTCTCCATTTTTTCGTAAATTTTCAAAATGGAGGTGAGTGATTTTTCAAAACATTTCTTTGGTCAAATGAGACCTTGCAAAAGAGTTTCTCTCTCTTCTTTCTTTTCTTTTCTCTCTTATTTTCTAAGGGAATAGAGGCTAGAAAGACAAAGAGAAGGAAAAGGGGAACAAGAGGAAAATTTTTGCATGATCACAGTACGTCATGGATTTTCTCTTAGACTACTCAGAATTTTCCTTCTATACGATACTTTTGGATCGATTTCAGCACTCCTTATATTACCCGGTCAAAATGTTCTTTTTCACCTATTTTCTTGATACAATATAAAAGAACTATTCACAGGCATTTCACATCTTTTTGATGCCGGTTCTGACCGATTTCATTATCCTTTATTGATCCATTTGTTTTACGCTAATTTACAAATTGATCATGAACCTCTTTTGTTCGCGATGTTGAAATTGAGTTTGATTCTAAACTTCTTGGACAAATCCTAGATATTCCACCTTCAGAAACTCTTTTCAATACTATTGAACTTAATGATGAAAGAATTTTGAACAAATTCTTATTCCCGGTACACCTCATTGTCCTCCCTTCAAGAATACCAATCTTCAAACTCGCGCTCGCATTGCTGGATGAATTCTTGCCCACAATGTCCTACCTAAAACTGGATCTTTTGATTACTATTCCACAAATCTCTCTACTGCTCTTTATATCTTATTTGGAAATATTTTTGTAAATTAGGCCAACATGTATTTTACTACATTATGGAAGCAAAAACCCTTTCTTCCGTATGGATGTCTTCTTACCTGTATTTTCAAATATTTCAAAGTACACCTAACCAATGAAAAATCTATTGAACAAAAGGAATACCTTGATCAAATTGTTTTTAAATAAATGAAAATCAAATATCTACCTACTTTAAATTTTGGACCTCCTGAATCCTCTGAACCAACACCATCTCCTATGACACCCCCATCTCAAGTAAAACGAAAGAAAGTCTCTACTGGTCAAGACAATGATGAAATTTTGCAATGAATTGAAGCTTTAGAGCTACATCAACATACTTTTCGTGAAGATGTGACTCAACAACTTTCGTCAATTCAGAATGATATTGTTGAACTCAAGGAGATTATCAAGCAACACTTCTCTTAAAACTTTGTTTACTTTTATGAACTTTGATACTTTCTGGGTTGTAATATTTTGAACTTGAGTTTGCATTTTGTTTATGCTATGACTGCACTTACTCCTTTTGATTATGACAAAGGGGGAGCAAAGGAGAAAAAGACAAACATGGAAAATGGAAATTGCATAAGAAACCTTTTTTATGGAAAAGAAATAGAAATGTATGAAAGTAATGATGGAAATGCAAAACAATCAATATGTGATATACATGCTTTGATTGTGCTAACTTCTTATGTTTTGTAGCATATTGATAGGGGGAGTAAAATCTCCATTTATGCATCTAAATGCTCCATCTTTGACTAGTTTGTCATCATAAAAAAGGGAGAGATTGTTACGATAATGAAGCCATACATGATACTTCAAGTATAAGGTTTTGATGATGAACAAGTGAATCAACTTCATTTCAGCTAAGGCAATCAAGAAAGATGATAAGAATTGAAGAATTCAATGAAGATCTATGAAGACTAGTGTGCAAATATAAATTTCATTAAATGTCTTACATTCTTCTAAAAGCCTTACTTAGAGTGCATATTTTGATTGAATTTCACCTAAAAAGTCTTTAGAAAAACTTTTCTAAAAGAACCCTTCATGAAAATCATTTTAGAAAACTCTTTACTTAATTTTTCATGTTTATTAGTCAACCAATAGACTCACCAGTCGACCAACTTTCTCGCGCCAAATTTTCTAAGCTAAAACATCAACTTTCTGAATTAGTCGACTAATCAACTCTTAATCAACCGGACAGAATGCCTATTTTCTGGAAAATTTAGCAGCAGTCGATTGAAGGTTTTTCTAGTCGACCGGAAAGAATGTGTGTTTTCAGAAAAATTTAGTAGGAGTCGATGATGATGCGTTAATTATTCGTAATCATAATATATTTTTATTATATAAATGCATCATCTAAATGTTTAAAACCCACACTTAGATGCATTTAGATGTCAGTGAGCTACAATTTGAATTTTGTTTGAATCAGACTTAAAATGAGAGAAATATCGCATTTATAGTGCATTGGGTCAGACCTCGGGGTGAAGCGGGTCAGAAGTGGATCCAAACAACCGTTTGGGTCTTGGATCTGAGCCAAAACATGTCCAATCCAACTCATATCAGACCCAAACCTGTTTTTGAAAAATATTTATAGAAAACCTCTTTAGAAAAGGCACCTAGCATATCTTTCTATTTTAATCCTTTTTTTGGGAAATAACCAAAAATTGGGTCTTTGCTTTTAAAATCAAGTTTTGAAACCCTAATCATTGGTTTTGCTTGGGATTTGCACCCCTTTTTAGCCTAACTCTCAATCCTCCCCTCTCTCCCTGAGCCATAACGCCATCCACTTCTCTTCCATGGGGTTTTGCTTGGAGCATCCAAGCATTCCATCATAGCGCCCCTCTCCTTCCCCGATTTCTCTCTTCTTTCTTCATACCTTCCACTTATTCTCCTCTTTGATGTATATTAACCTCCTTTTTCTGTGGTTTGCAGGTGTGGAACCAAGGTGAGCCGGCTCTACCTCCATCCGGCCCTCTTTCCACCTGAGGCACTCGATTCATGAATCCACCAATCGACGCATCTCAACCCTGCCCACTGCCACCAAGCACAGTAAGAGGAACGTAACAACAACATCATTGAAGGCCTAGGGACACACATTCCATGCTTAATTTTCTGTACCTCATCCCCCCATTCATCGGACAAACCCAAGGTGTGGTTAGTCTTCTTTTCCCCTTTCATTTAGCTAGAACTAATTGCTTGTTTTGATAAATTTCTGTGTGTGCATTTTTCTGTGTGACTGATTACCGTAGCATAGGTGTGAGTGTGCTTAGACCAGCACTTTAGGAAATGGGGGGCATTGAATTCCTATATGTTTTGCGTTTTTGAATGTTTAAATGTCGATGTCCCATGGGTGTGCCTAAACCGGCTAGATTCAATCTAGCCGGCTGGAGTGTTTATTTTAGGAATTGATTCAAATGTTCAGTTAGATTTAATCTGTGGTTTGGGAATTTTAATGTTGTATATTGACTAGTTGCTGTGTGTTTTGATGTTGGGCTTTTGGATTGCTGCAATTAGTAAAAATCGGGTAGAGTAGTTCTACCCGATTCTTACATCTTGTGGTTTGTGCTTCGTGAATAAATAGCATGGGTAGGCTCAATTTTGGAGTTTTCATCATTAGCAGTAGATTCAATTCATGATTTAATTTCTGTATAGTAGTTGTAGTTAATTGAAAGAATTTTATTAGAAATTTATTGTAGCTGTAATATCAAAATTCGGGTAGAAGCTTCCACCTGATTTGAGCGTTTTGCAAATTCTGACATAGGTTATTATCTGTTGTGTTTGCCTTTTTAGCAGTAATGTTCAATAGTTTTATCTATTCAGTAGTGCATGGATTCGATAGTAGCATTGGTTTATGTGCTGAATGATATTCACAAGCTCGTTTAATTGGTGTGTTGGCGTTGATTAGGCTTGTTTGCATGAGTAGTCGATGTTAGCATTTTATAGTGGACTAATAGCTGTTAGTGATTTGTTCCCAGCATGCTTTGGTTGCTTAATATCTAGTGGAGAAGAAACTAAGTAGTTTAGATAATCTAAATTAGCTATAGGGCCACTATGTGTCATGTAGTGTAACACCCCAGAATCTTAGCTTGAAAAATCCTTTAGATTTTTAGGGTAATTTTATTTTTTTAAATACATTATGCGACGCAGAAAAACCGAAAGGGAAAAACAAGTGGAAATTTTGGGCGGGTTACAGAGAACAACATACTGAAACATTTTATTTATCACATTTTATAAGATGATACAACATTTCCCTTTTTACAAAACCAACTGCTAAGATCTTCGACGTTCTAGAAATGTGGGTTCATGTCCTCCGCCGCACATCGAGCTCCATCGCACACCTAGAAGCAAACATCTGTATCCCCATAAAACGGGGTCAGTACTCTTGCGAGCTAGAGAGGAATCAACCACAATAATCCATTTGCACAATTCATAGCATTTATAACAAGATATGCATCACAAAACATAATCAACCAATGTAACAACACAAGAGAATTTGTCATGCATAATAGATAAGGTATTGTGAACTGTGCATAGATACAAGTGGACATATATGTGCATGTTGTGACAAGTATGAGAACCAGTAATGTAACCCTACGAAACAATGTGCGTTATGATGAGACAGTTAGAAACATTTAGCCATGGTGACATACAACACTAACATCTTTATCACAATAGGCATTAGAAACGTAATATTGCAATTAATGAGTTAAAGGAACTTAACCATAACTGAAGCAGGTAAAATAACTTAAACAGTGCGTGCGTACATGTATATGCATTGTAGTGATACCGTTTAGCATATCTAAAGAGAGGAACTAAGTGTAGCTATGATAGTCTTTAATCGCAATAAGAACTAACAATCTAAGGCAAGGCCTTTCTAGAACATACATCGCACGAGGTGCACTTAGCAAGAAAAGTGTAAGTAACATTACGTTGTTATCTTTAGTGATCTCATCTCACTGGGCAGGTCTGTTGCCCAAGATAACTTGCCAAGGAGTTCAAACTTCCCATAAGTCTTCAAAGACGTGGGTACAACAACCTCATCGATATAGCAAATACGAAATTGATGATCATCACAAGTCATTATCTCATGTTATCATGCAATCAAGCATTTTCCATAAACACAAAACCAAAATAATGTGCACTGAGAAAATGTGTAAGTGTTAAGTGGCATAAACACCTAATGGGAAACATAATGTCCGAATTGTCGAACCAGTGTATTCAAATAATTCCTATTAAGTGTGAGAGCATTAAGCCAGTGGATTCCTTGCTTTTCTTGAATCATATCATTTCATAAATGTTAATTTGCTTTACATATTTCGTGAACCACATATTTGCGTAAAGTGCTAACTATGATGCATGCAAGTGGCATAATGTGCACACGAGAATTATACATATATATATATATATATACATATATATATATATATATGTATGTATATATATATATATGTATATACATGTTTCCATGATGACAGGGGAAAACGTATGCTAAATTAAGTTGACGCAAAAAGGAGCAATGCTTTGGGATGCATAAACTGGCTATTGAGGCAACAACATGGGGAAAACCACAAAGATAACGAGGAGGGAGGCCAGCAGCATGCTGCCCCCAATAGCTGTAGCAATAACCCAAAAAGGTTTGCCCCAAGGCCACGCTCCGGCAGCGAACTGAACGTCCATAGCCCAGGCCGCCAACCAAAATACCCCAGCCGGCTAACCTAGCAAGGTTTTTGGAAGCGACACCTCCCAACTGACCTGCGCAAGGGGGCTACCACACCCTTGGGTCCCACAGTCGCTGGTCTGGACAGAGGTCCAGACCCACCCAATGGACCTGATGGTCCCTAGAAAAACTGGCAGCAAGTCTGGACTTTTGGTCCAAACTTGCCTGAATCCGCATCCAATATGGACCACCTAAACTGGGCTCGGTTCAGGTGCTGCAGCGTTTGGCTCAGGTCTGGTACAGACCTGAGCCCATGCTCGGGCCCTGAGCACTGGTTTGGACAAAGGTGTCCAGACCAGCTAGGGTGCTAGTCGCACCAAACGGAAAGGGGCAGGGCACTGCAGCCAGCGTCTGCCACAAAGTGCCAGCGCCTAGCGCATGAGCACCAGCGCCACAGAGTCAAACAAGTGCATCCAGCACTCGGTCGTCGGCCTAAGCACTCCGATGGCCACACCAACCTTTCTGGGCCCTGTGCACAAACCAGGATGCTGAAAGTCTAGTCTGAACCGACTTGGTCCAAACTGAGACAAGCTGAAAGAGGAAGGGAGATGGCGGGTTCGGCTAGGTGCATGCCCGAACCGCCACCCGAGCACAACAATAAAAGATGGCAGCGTTGCTGCCCGTCCCCCCACCACAAATGGTGGCTGCAAACCGAGCAGACCACACCCACACCATCGAACCCAAAATGGGAAAAAGATCAAGAAGCCCCAAAATGTAACATTGAGCGAGAGAAATCAAAACAAACAATAAATGTGAAACGAATATGCAATATGAGCAAAATCGTCTAATCCACCGGAAAACCCCTTGCATGCCATGGATGTAAGGTGGTTCGGTTTCATGGAAGAGTCAAAATGTCACACCTTCAAGAGACAATGTGCAAGAAAAAGGAAACTTCACAACTACCATGCATGTCAATAAGAAGGAATTTTCAGAAATCCGTTTCATGCTTTTAAAGGAAGAGGGTACAACCATGTATATCCTCGTAAAAAAATTGATATATGCAAATGGTAGACGGATGAAACCTCACCTCCGAAGGCTTTCAAACAATGGAGAGGAAACTCTGGTAGAGAGGTTTGGGGAGCTTCAACGAGAATGGTGCTTGGCACCCACACTCACATACCCACAGTTTGAGAAAGTGAGAGGAGAAGGAGAGGGAGTGAAGGAGAGAGAGAGAGAGAGAGAGAAAGAGAAAATCGCCACTTAGGGCTTTCTCTCTCTTTCTTCAAGGGTTAAATACTTAGGTTAAACAAAATGGGTGGCTAGGATTAGCCTAGAGAAGATGGAGGGCTGGGGTGCTCCATGCCCCCCCCCCCATAGTCGCCCACTCCTCCTATCAAAAACCTCCTTTCAAAACTTTAAAAAGATCTTTAAAAAATGCCACTCCTTGAGGTTTTAAAATGCCATTAACGTTTTGGCTAAATTATAGGGGATGTCCTAGGGTTGCCACCCCCTACAACCAGTGCATGTGCACCCTTTTGGCTACACTAAAAACTTTTCAAAACTGCCATGGGTTGCTGCCCACTTGCCCAACCATGGCTGGGATTCAAATCAAACTTGAGGTTTTTACACCCCTGCCACCGCCCAACTAGTCAACCATTGACCAGCTGGTCCTCATGACCACAAACATCCACTAGAGGGGCACCATATGGGTCTAGGTCATCCCATGGGTCTGGGTCATCTCCAGATCTAAAAACGATAATATAATATTGTAAAAACAAATGCTCATTTAATGATTTTAAAATAAAATTTGACCTCAACACATCATATACTCATTTTCAAATTCTTGATTGACATGAAATATTCAAAGCTCCTTAGAGAAATTTCCCTTTGTTTGTGAGAAATGCACTCGTTATAACTCATGTACTATCAATAAGCAATTCTTGTAATTCACATGCACTGACGATGTTTTTCGTCGTATAGGTCCCAAATTCGGAGACAAACTAAATACATAAATTATGAACTTACCCTTAAATTTTCAGAAGTTAATTCGTCCAGATTTGGTCTCTTCTTGCTTATATACTGTACTTACGCGATTTCGGGTCTCGCTCATTATGAGCCTAAATTCAAAGCATAATCAAATTATATCTAATTATGTGTTACAATCTCGTAAACATACGAAAGTATACACCTCAACTTTACGCAAACAGTGAATTTCTCAGAAAAAATCGCGGGTCTTACATGTAGTGCGGGCTGCTGCCCCTTTGGCAGCCTCGGTCTGACATACGGTCAGACCTGGGCAATAACGAGTCTGGTCCAGCGGACCAGACCTCCCAACATGGTTTGTCTTGAGCGCCATAGATGGCACCGGGTGCAAAAGTGCACCCAGGCGGCATAGTTAGCCACTAGGTGGATGTGGTTTGTCCTGCACCTGTAAATACCCCAAATTTTCCTCATCCATGCTCAGACAAACCCCCTCGTGCAATGCCAACCCTAGTAGCTCAGTATAGGAGTTCAACCCCAAGTCTGTCTTAAAAAATTACCATTATACCCACTTTCATTAGAAAAATTACCATTTTAGCCCTAGGTCATCCAAGACCTCAGTCAGTCGGAGTCAACCAAGCTCATTGGTCAGTTTAGAATAGTTAGAATATCAGTTATTTCAAGCTCACCTAAGCTCACAGTGAGAAGGTCATTTTCATTTTTGACCATTCCTGCCAAAATGGGATCATTTCTTCAAAAATGAGCTCATTTCTCACTTAAATCCAAGCCAATTGTCTCAGAGTCAGTCATTGCCAGTCAATCCTATTCCTCTGAGTCTAGCTTGAGCTCACTAGGAGTTCAAGTGCTCCAGTTTTAGTTCAAAACCATTTCCAAGTGTCCAGGATCCCATTTTAGCCCATTTCAGCTCTTTCAACTGAAATTGAGCTGACTTCAGTCAGTTGAGCTAGTGTTCGAGATTCAGTGTTAGTTCATGTCAGTATTAGTGATCTTTGTTTTAGCTCAAGCCCAGCTATGGTTCGTAATTCACTTTACTCCAGTGATCATTTCGTACCATTTCTCTAAAAATGGCAACATTTCTTGGTAATTCAGTCCAGGAGTCCAATTGAGCCAGTATCTTGTCAATTCAGTTGAGTTCTGAAACCTTAGAACCCAGCTCAATCCAGTTCATTTTAGTTCAATCTAGCTCAAACCCCAATTGTCAGCGTCACTCTCGCCCGGTAGAACCCGAAAACCATTTCTTGAAGCATTTTGCAAATTTTATCAATTTTAATACTTTTTGAACTGGTATAAGTGTCAATCGGGGTCTAATATCCAAATTTCTTCATTCAGGGTTAATGTCATTTCTTATCATTTCTCACAATTTCATCACATTTCATTTCATTTTCGAAGTCCAGAACTCCAGTTTTATAAATTTCAATCCAGATTGAGTTTTAAAAGTTTTCAGAAATCAATTTCAAATTTCAAACCCTGGGTTTTCAAAATTGACATTTTTACCCCCGAGATTCTAAATTTGGAAATATTTTCCCAGGAAAAACAATTTGGATTTCTTTCAAACTCAAATTTTTAAATTCTAAACTGGATTTGCTTCGCAACGGGGTATTGAACTTCAAAATCCGAGCTCATTTCAAAAATTGCCAAAAATAGCTCGTTTTGTCAAGAATTTTTCCAAAAAAACTATTCTACCCCTATGATTATCAAAATAAATTTCAAATTTGGAAAGTGATCCCACTCTGAGATGGCTTATCTTTTCGTTTTTAGAAAAAAAAATATATAAACATTTCTTTTGCTTTATTTTATCATTTTTTTATTATTTTATTTATTTATTATTTCTTTTTTTTTAGAGGTGGGACCCACAAGAGGGGTCGACCAGCCCCCTCTCCCCTCCTTTTCTTTCCTTTCTTTCTTCCTCTCCTTTCCTTCTTCTTCTTTCTTCTTTTCCTTCTTTCTTCCTTTTCTTCCTTTCTTTCTTTTCTTTCTTCCTTCTGTTTTCTTCTTTTCTTTCTTCCTTCCTTCCTTTCTCTCCTTGGTCCAGCCCACTCACGTATCACCTTCCTCCTTTTCTTCTTTCCTTCCTCCTTTATCTTCTCCCTCTTCTTTCCTTCATTCCTTCACCTTTTCTTTCCTTCTTCTTTTCCCTCCTTTCTTTCTTTCCCTTTCCCTATTGTCCAACCACCATAAGGCAAGACCCATTCGGTGGACTCCCTCTATGATGAACTCCCTCTCATTAACCCCTCTCAACCTTAGCCCTAATTCATTAAACCCTAAGTCTTTTGGTTAAAAAAAAAAAAGAGGAAGCATTACACGTCTTTCTCTCTCTTTACACCTCCCTCTTGCTCTTTCAACCCCAGCAGCCTCCCTTTGGCTGTAGCTTCCATCACTTTCAATCTCCATCATCCTCAAGGTGGCCACAACCTCCTCCAACCAGCAGCTGCAACCAACTCCTTCAGAAGATACCATAGCTTACCTCCAGCAAATCCAGCCATCATCTCCAGCAAGACCTCCATTGTTGCAGCCGATACTTCATTTGCAGTCGTCCTTCTCCTTCAACAAAGTAGCAACATCACCATCTTCAAATCGGCGCTACAACCACCTCAACGTAGCATCCTCTTCATAGCGGGATCAAGTGCAAGCATAAACCCAAGGTAAGACCCCTTTGGCTTATTAAACTCTTGTTTATTTTTCCTTTTGATCTTGATAAGGCTATCAGATGAGAAATTTCATCCGTTCCATCGATGAAGTTTCTCGTACATGGCCAACATTGAATAAAATAGTTCATGACTCTCTGATTTTTCTTTTTCATCTCTTTTATTTGGATTTATTTCCTAGTTTTACAGTCAAATTAATCATTTAGTTTAGTGTTATTAATATTTAATGTTTAGTTCATAGTTTTTTTTATTTATGCATACAATACCATTGTTATTTTATGTGTTAATTTTCGTTCATAAATCACAAAAAAATTAGTTTATTTAGGTTCACTTGTTATTGATGTCATGCCAAAAATTTGAACTGATTTGAGTTCTTGGGCTCCATAAAAAAAAAAGCAAAACCAGGTTTTGAACCCCCAGGAAAATCCAAACTCCATTTTAGCAGACTTGAGGATCTAGAATCTCCCCCATGAAAGATCGGAATCTCTTTAAAAAAAAATACAGTGAATCCCTGTGAAAAGCTATTGTTTCTAAGAAAATTTATAGATTTTTACAGCGAGATCTAGGTTCTGATAAAAATCAATTTTCCGAGGCCTCTGGGAAATTCTCATTTCTTCCTTGTCAGGGTCTAGACTGACCTTAACCCACTATGTTCGTTCAACCAATAGGATGTATGTCAAAACTTCCAACATAAAAATTGTTTCTAACACTTTTCTCTATCGTTTCCCAAAATTTGGGAATTTTTAGATTAGTCTAAGTATTTTTCCCGGATTTAATTTCCTTGTCTGTCAGATTTCAATGTCTGAGAATTTGAGAGACCCAAGTCTCTAATAACCCTATGATTTCTCTCAAACCATAACCCAAATTCCAATACTGTAAAAAAAGGAAATCTTTCTCTATTTCTCAGGGACAATTTTCCAGAATTTTAGACATTTTATCATCAGTCTGCTATTTTTTCCATAATTTTTTTCAAAACCTGTCTATCTACCCTAAATCCTAGAGTCGCTGGATTCTGATCCGACTTGCCGGAGATGTCAAGCTCCGAACATAGGTCAAAACCAGAATCTGTAAAATATAAAAATCTTTTCCTAACTGTTCTATGTCACCCCATAAAATTTAGGAAAATTTTATGGAAGTTTAGTATCCAAAATCCCATTTAGAATTAGCATTTTAGGCAAAATCTTGATTTTTAGGATTTCTAGTTAATTTTCTATATTTAAAAATACCAATAAAATATATATTTGGATTATATTCTGTTCCTAGGGTTAGTCTAGGTGTCCATGACAAATTTGGCTAAATTTTAAGTTCATTTGCTTTATATGTTAGTTTATTTTTAAATTAAGAAGCGAAAATCAGGTTAAATTTGATATTTTGTGATGTTTTTGTCATTTTAGGGTTTTTATCATGTAAATAAGCATGTCATGTCATATTAGGGTTAATTTTATTGTCATTTGCATTTCAATTTCCCATTTTTGCAAAATTTATTTCAGGAAACCCTAGTTTCAAGGCCAGTCTTGTTATCAGGGGCATTTTGGTTATTTTGACCTCAATTTTGAAATTCCAAACTTCAATTCTCTAAATTTTCATGCATATCATCATATTATGTTTGATTTTATTTCATTTGATTTTCAAATTTCCAAATTTTATAAAAATTCTTTCATAAAACTCTGATTTCAAGGTCATTAGGGGCATTTTGGTCATTTTGACCCCAATTTCGAATTTCCAAGCTTATTTTTTAATTTTATTCCTTATTGCTCATGTTTATATCAAGGGGGGTATGAATTTGGGTTTATATCTGAATAATGTTCGATAATTTCTAATATTTTTTGATAAATCCAGATAAACCCACATTTTTGTGCTAACATGTTTTCTAGTTTTGTACGAATATCCAGGAAGAAGATTTTTATTTTCTTTATTTCAATTCAATGTAATATCGGATGTAAAAATTTGGAATAAGAGTTACTTTTCAGCTTAGAATAGGACTGCATTGCATATAGTTTGATTTCAGAAAAATTCAATATCTGATGTATGATGTATATGCACATTTTCCAAAATCACTATGGTTGACACGAATGGCACATGCACAAGCTCTTAAGGAGTTCATAAACTTGGTGGGATTCGTATTTATGGCCATAGTCAGAATACGAAGAAAACCAAGATTTGTGATTTTCGTATTAGCCATATTCAGCCTACACTCTTAGGCTAACTTCAAAAAATGCACTGCATTTCTCAAAATTTCAAAAGGATTTCCCAATTTCTCAAAAGATTCTCTTTCAAATTCATAGTCATTCATTCAAATTGCATCATTTCCATACCCATTTCCCAATCCAATTTCAGATAAATTGATTTTCTCAGAACTTTCTAAGTCTTTCTTAGGATTTGATTTTCTCAGAACTCTGAATTTTCAAATGACATTTCAAAGTATTTCCCAAGTTCAAATCAAGATTTCTCAAGGTTTCCACATTCTCAAATTCATTTTAAAATCCCAAAATCGATTTTCTCAAAAACCTTGAATTAATTCTGAAATTGATTTTTCTAAAATTCTCAAATCCTATTCAGAAATCCATTTCCTCAGAAAAGCAATCCAAATCTCAAAATCGATTTTCCCAAAGTCTAAGTTTTCCTGAGAATCCATTTTTCAAAACAAATTTCTGATTTCTAATGAAATTCAATGATTTTCCCTGGAATTCCATTTTAAATCACTTTTCCAAAGTATTTTCCAAATACATCTCAATTTTCCAAGGCAAACATCATATTTTTCAAACTTGCATCTTTTCAAAATTCCATAGCACATGCCTAATTCTCTGTGCATTCTAGGAAAATAGAGCATAATTTAGATAGTTTAACTTAGTCAAATCACACATTTGATCCATGGTTCGATTACCCCTGGTAAAGGCGCTAGGAACGGTTGAACCTCGTACCGACAGGCAGATCCCATTCCATAGAATTTTCCCACAATTTTTTAAAACAAAGGTGAGTAATTTTTCAAAAACCAATTTTTAAAACTTTGGTTGAGTTTGACTCACAGAATCGTTCTCTCACTCTCGTAGAGGGAGGGAGAAAATTTTTGTGATGATAACAGGTTTGGCGACCGTAATGGGACCTGTCTTCGCCTGATCAATTATGTGCTTGACTTAGTTCAAATTTTCAAAATCGTGTTCTATGGAAAGTCAACTTTTACTTTCTGATATCAGGTGAACCTAGGAGCCTAGATTCGAACCCAACTAACATGGACTGCATGTAGACTAGGCATGGTTTGGTAGGACCAATTAAGGAGAATTATGCATGCTCACTTAGACTTAGGTCTGAAATACAACACTCCTTAATCTAGGATCTGTATGGAAACAATGTTTGCTTCTTCAAAAATTTTAAAATTGTATCTCTTAAGGACTTAGAGCCATCTGTTTGCCTACATGTGCTCATGTTTTCAAAAACCACCCCACCTATGTCTACCCGGTCTTCACGTTGCTGAGCTCTCTTCCAGAACCATAGTTTGGGACAGAGCCTCACAACTGGCCACTTATTTGGGCTAACGCCCCCTGCCACGTACCAAGGGCCATAGTCCAACGTATATCGGCAGGTGCTCAAGGATGTTGGAAAAACACAAGCTTAGAACCAGAGATGAATTTTTATGCCACGTACATCGAGCCTCGGCTCGAGTATATCGGCATAGCATGATTGGACACAACTGATCTGAGCTTAGAGTTAGGATTTGGGTCCTACAACTCTTTCAAAATTGATGCATTTAGAGTCAGCTTCTTAGGGAATGTTGTATATGCACAATTGTTTGTGATTGAATGTATGATATTCATTTTTATCTTATTTTCCCATATTTTTCCCAATTTTCCAAAATATTGGATGATTTTCTAAAATACTTCATTTTCCAATTTATGAAACATTTTTTTGTAAACCCTAGATGATTTTTCCAAATTATCCACTTTTTCTTCAAAACTTCGGGTGATTTTCCATTCTTTCGTTCCTCTGGTCTTCAAATTTTTAGCATTTCACTTTATCCTGCCTGCAATTTTCAAAATTATTGTATTTTTCCAAAGTCTAATTCCAATCTTCCTATCTTTCAGTCCAATGACATGCAGTCGGCTCGTCTTTGTCCTTCTTGAGGGTCACATCTCCTACGAGGTGCGACAAAGTCTTCCCGAGCATTGAGCTCTTAGCACCGGACCCTTCTTTCCTTGATGGTACTATACTTGGTTCAAGAACTTCTCTCGTATGTTTCCGGACTACTTGAGCAATTGTGGGTTGGAACTATCATTCACAGTGGGAAAATTGACAGTCAATGACAATCTGATCCATACACTGGCAGAGAGGTGGAATCCGCGCACTTGCACATCTGGTTCTCATGGGGCAAGATGACCCTGCTGATGGATGAATTTTTAGAGATCATGGGATTGCCCAAGCCAGGCGGTCAGCCTGGAGATCCATTGGAGCAACAATTTTTTATCAATGTCAAGGGTTTGGACCCCCGAGATGCTTTAGCTCGCATGACAGGACGTAAGTGTTGGCCACTAGTTGAGGAAAATGGAAATGAATGTGTGAATTGATCGAGATCTACCGACAGTATGGGGCATTTGCAGAAGTCGGCTCATTATCTAGAACATCTAGAGAAAGAATTCAGTATGCGATGGTCGTCTGCACTGAAGGGCTCGCTTTCTTCATAGATATACATATGTGTGGGGCCAACAGGTTAAGCTACTTGGCCCATTTTCCTGTACCTACTACTAGCCAGAGCGATGTGTCAGGAAATTTTCTCAGAGACAGAAGCACGTAGAAGCTCGACTACTTTCAGGAATCATGCTAGAGTTCGACCTTACATCAACATAGTGGTTCAAAATATACCATTCTGCCAGATATGGTTGGGATTCTTTCATCACTCTCACTCTTTTCCCTGGTCCTCGTGTCTCTGCTGATCATCAAGAGTGGTGGTAGATTGTCTATTCGCCCCCTCTTTCTCAAGTCTACTATTAATGTAATCATATTTTTCCTTCAATAAAAAATTTCTTCAATTTTCATTTTATCATGGTTTGACGATCTCGCCTAGGTAACAAGGCATATTTTCAGTTGTTCATTCTCCTTGCAAAGAATAACAAAACAATTGTCGCGATTCCAGCGGTGACTCAATCCCTAGTAATGAGATGTTCTTCCAATTATCTACCAAATTCTCATCAAATATTTTTCCTATATTCATTTTTGTCCTGAATCTTCATCATCAAAATTTAATCATCCATCTCATTTTTCAGAGAGTATCGGTATTTTCAAGTGGTCCATATCAGATAAGAAGATGCTGCTATATCAAGTGCATCAGTGATTTTTAAAGCATCAAGCAAAAAGAGATGAATTCTCCAAGAACTGTTAGAGGACAAAGTCAGACTGACAGGGATGACATCAATCCCACTGCATATCAAATGTTCAAGAAGATGATGATCGAGATGATGTCTGAGCAAGTTGGAGACAATCTGGGAAAGGCTCCTCTCAAGGAAAAGACATTTGTCTCATTCTCCCAGAATATCATTGGCAAGAGCAGCAACGCAGAAAGTTCTAAGTCCAGCAGAAGCAGCAATGGAGGCGAAAAGGGAGAAGCCTTCAAACAAGACAACAAGCCCTTCTCGTCAGACTCTCACCAAAAATCTCAGAAAAAAGAAAAGATAAAGCGGGACAGTTGGGGTTACGATCACCACTTTAATCCTTTCGAGCAGTCTCTTGATGAAATCCTTGAATATATGTTGGCCAAAGGATTGGTAAAGCTCCCAAGAGTCACAAATCCTCCCACAATCATAGGAAGATTTATGAATTATTTGTGCAAATTTCACCAAGCAAAGGGGCATGATACTGAGCGTTGCTTCATCCTCAAGAACATTATTCAAGACTGTATCGACAAAAGGCTCCTTGTGGTAGATGAAAAGGATACTAGTCAGTCATCTTGATCGAGCTTTTCCTCAATCACTCAAAAAGCTGGCAATGCTAGCATCTTCCCATTTCCCATCTTGCTTTTATTATTTTGAAGGGATGCTGTAAATCCCGTTTATCTTTCATTGATTTTGAAAGTGCAGTAGGATCGAGGCAACGAGCACTAGAGGGGGGGGGGGTAAATAGTTCTTTTAAATATCATCTTTGGAATTATGATGGATTTTGAAAGTCGCAAAGCAATCGCATAATGAACAAAAGAATTTATCCTGGTTCGGTCTTCCAGACCTACATCAGTCCCCAAGCAAAACTCGCTTGAGATTTCCACTATCAACCTTGTGTAACTACAAGATCATACAGACCAAATCTGGTCCCACTTTCAGTAACAACCCTACTGAAAGCAAACAACTCCTTTAAACCAAAGAGTCCTTTCCTTTTATAAAAAAATATAAGTAATCAACTTACAACCAACCTACGAGCCCTTTTTATGAATGCAAATGAAATGCAATTTGGCTTTTCAGGTTGTTGAAATACTCAACTCACAAATTCACTATCTCTCACAAGAATTTGAGTGAAAATATCAAGTGAGTGAGAAAACAAATATGAGTGAAAAGCAAAGAATAATTCAATGTAATTTGATTGGATTTGATGTTTTTGAGTGTGGAATGCACTCATATTTATAGTTGAAAGATTTCATACGTTGAGGGTATGAAAGGTTGTAAAAAACAATCCATTTTGAATGATCAAAATGTTTGAAAAATGAAAAGACACGCCTTTTAAAAGTTACAGAAAAATGACAAAATTAGTCAACTAGAACAATAGTTACTCGACTGAAAATAAATATTAGCAGACTGACAATTATCGTCGGTCGACTAATATGTTTATCATAGCTGTTTGAAAATCTGAAGTTTTGAAACTTAGTTGACTAAAGAAAAAGTTAGTCGACTGATAATATCATCAGTAGACTGAAAAATCTTCAAGTCGACTGCTGCTAAATTTTTCTGAAAACACATGCTCTGTTAGGTCGACTGATAAAACCTTCGGTCGACTGCTGCTAAAGTTTCTGAAAACACATGTTCTATCTGGTCGACTGATAAAATCATTAGTCGACTGCTGCTAAAGTTTCCAGAAAACACATGTTCTGTCCAATCGACTGATAAAATCATCAGTCGACTAATTTGACAAAAATGATGTTTTGCTTAGAAAATTTGGCGCGAGAAAGTTGGTCAACTGGTGAGTCTATTGGTCGACTAATAAACATGAAAAATTAAGTAAAAAGTTTTCTAAAATGATTTTCATGAAGAGTTCTTTTAGAAAAGTTTTTCTAAAGACTTTTTAGGTGAAATGCAATCAAAATATGTACTCTAAGTAAGGCTTTTACAAGAATCTAAGACATTTAATGAAATTTACATTTGCACACTAGTCTTCATAGATTCTTCATTGAATTCTTAAATATTTATCATCTTTCTTCATTGCTTTACTTGAAATGAAGTTGATTCACTTGTTCATCATCAAAACCTTGTACTTGAAGTATTATGTACGACTTCATTGTCGTAACAGATTTGCCACTTTTTCTTCAATGCATCAATAAAACTATTAATTTTCTTCATGAGGTTGATGCCACCTTTTATTCTCCTCCTCTGCAAAATGTCCTTTCATGAGGAATGACCCTCTTCAGAGTCTCTCCTGAATCGATCAAAAGTCAGTTACTTTGTTACTTTCCAAGAGCATTCTTCGAACATCAATTATCTTCCTTTTATCCAAAATGTGTTTCTTCTATTATACTGGGGCATTATT